>NW_028243144.1:0-151005 GCF_964263255.1 Lissotriton vulgaris
GATTTTGCGGGAAATCCGCAAACTTCGCGGATTGCGGATTTCCCAAAAATCCGCAAAATCCGCGAGCGTAACGGATTTCCCGCTCACACCTATTCGTGGTACACCTCGCGTCCGCGAGTCCTACCTCTATCTTTTTTCTTCTTTTTTTACGGTAGCTTGTGCACACACTCGGCGTCTTCCGGGTTACGACTCGGACCCACCACTGTGATTCCACCGTTTCACATGCCCGTTCTTGGTGATGGGTAAGTCTCCATAATTCTCGTTTTTCTGCGGTTTAGGTGGCGGTTTCTCCGTCTTCTTGACAACACGGTGTAATTTCCATTTATTCCGATGCAGTCACAATTCTTTGACGTATCTCCACCGTGATAGCCACAGTACACTACCAGGATCGCCTACTATTCTTTTGCTGATCTTCGTTTTTTCCATGCATGATTTCACCGGTTCCTGAACGAACTATACACCTTGTCTCTTTCGAGTAGTTTCCTCACATTTGCTATGACTTTATTGCGTTCTTTTGACGTTCCTTCACATTCACCTTTTCTAAGTCCGTTTTTGTATACACCTTTGTGCTTTCACGTTCTTGTTCAGCAACAATCTACAGCGTGTTTCATCTCTTTTCCTTTTAGAAATATATCCCCCTGAAGAAGTGCTACTCTAGCACGAAATGCATCGGGGTTTCCATTTTACCTTATTTTGAATATATGCCATGAATTGCTATGGATTTCTTATCAGAAGTTTAATCATATGAAGAAATATGTGCCAATGAAAATCGGTATTTGGATTCACTGAAAACCACCTTGATGAATAAAATATTCATGAAACTTTGAACATCACGTTATTTACTTGTAGTTAACCTACGGCCACGCACTTCGTAGTTCATCCAGAGTGCTTAGGGTAGTTCTTACCTGCTGTAAGACTTCCTATTTCCTCTAAATTAGTTCAGACATCCATGTTTAAAAAAAACAATTGGGGAAGTAGAAGTTTTCTTCACTGTGCCTCTAAAGCATGGAATGAACTCCCGTTCCAACTAAGAAATGCTCCAGATCTTATTTCCTTTCGCAAGGGTTTGAAAACTTGGTTCTTCTCTCAATAACAGCTCATTATTTCCCAGGTAACCAGTACTCAGCGCCAAGACACCTCAGGGTAGCAGTGCGCTTTATAAGTACAAATAACATAACATAACATAACCTTCTCAGGGCTGAAGCAAAAAAAGTGTGGGGGGTCGCACACTCCACACACTGACTCTGGGACCACCACCTCCCTGGGGCTTTGATAATATACTGCTGTTTGACAAGCGGTCCCCCAGAAGCCCCTGGGACCACCACCTCCCCGGGGCTCTGTTGTAAAATAAAAATTGTGTGTGTGGGGGGACAGAGTCCCTCTCCAAATGCCTCAGGTACCACCACCTCCCCGGGGCACTTAAAGTTGAAATTCGGGGGTCCGTTACGGACCCCAAGCCCTGGGTATCACCACCTCCCCCGGGCTTTAGTAATGTTGGAAGGGGGACTGCGCGGCCCCCTCCTGGAGCCCATAGTGACCCTAGGGACCGCTACCCCCCAGGGCCGGCTACTGCAGGGTCCCGGGGTGCCCACCCCGGAACACTGCTGTTTGCTATGGCAGGGCGGCTGTCATACCAAACACTGCTTTGCTTCGTTGAAGCGAGAGCAGGGAAACCTGTTCTTGCTTCAACGAAGCAAAGCAGGATTGCTTTTGGGAAGGGTTGCTCAAAAGCAATACTGGCTCCCGCAGGAGGTGGGGAGCCGGCGGGACAGTAGGGGCATTGGGGCTCCCCCCACAGTCCCCAACAAACATCCATGGGGATGGGGTCCCCGGGGCCAACAATGGCCCGGGAGGGAGTCCCCCTGCTTTTTAAATAAAAAATATGAAAGAATAGGCCATGCCCCGGGGGATGGCGTTCCGGGGCGAATATAAATGAATAAAAGTAGACAATTTTTTTTGCCAAAGTTTGAAATCGCCAATCGAGCACAGTGCTCTGCGTGGCCCCCTAGTGTGAACGTGATGGGTGCGCGGCTCCAAGCAAAAATAATTGCGATTTTTTTTTAAAAAGCTTGGTTATATGTTGGGTTATTGGGTAGCTCTAAAAAAAGAGCCCTTGTTTTCATTGGGAGATTGTTGTAGCTACATGTAAGTGTGGATGCAGAGCTTTAGGTTGTTGGGTGTACCCCATCACTTCTGTAGATGCCATCCATATGGAAGCATAGATTGTTGTTATAGATCGGGCCCATCCTATGGTTTCTGAGGTAAGCAGAAACAGCTTTATTGACATTTTTTCTAGCTTTCTCAATCTGAGGAAAAAATTGATTGGACCAGTTCAATTTCTGTCTTTGGCATATGTTAGAGTATACAAAGACAGTTGGGGGAAAAGCAACATCAATTCTGCAAAGGTGTCCTTCATTAGCATTTCCAGACCTACCCCAGTCAAGGTGCCAGGGTAATTGCCACCACAGTGCACAATCATGAGGTCAGGGGGTTGGAGATGCAAAACGTTTTAACTAAAGGCATTCATTGATGCCACTTTAATCCTCTCTGTCCAATCCATGTAATGTCTACATTTTGCAAAGCTAGGTCTTTGTCAATACCTCAGCATCCAGCATACCTTTTACACCAGAAAACATAGCTGTGCCCAACAATCCACACGGAAAGCATCTTGAAGGGATGACTGGAAGTAATGAAAAGATGTCTGTAGCTGAAGTAGTCAGTGGGTAGAATGAGAGGTATCTAAAATGGTGGACAAGATGCTGTTTTTAAGGAAGAAGAGAATTGATTGGCTGTTTAAGAAATTTGTACATTCAAAAAAAGGGTGCATTTTACTTTCTTGTTTGAAATGTACAGTAGAAAGGATAAGGCCATATTTTGCAAAATCAACCACACCTGCTGTTTGCATTTGCAACATTGTGTGGTGAACTTCAAAATATGGTGAACTTGTGACCTGTCAGTTTAGTTGAATGTTCCACGAACTGTTACTAAGGAAACTGACATTAAGAAGAATTGGGGTAGAAGTAGGTTGCTATGGGTTATTAAGTGTAACCAATAGATGTGCTCCCGCCTGATAGTTCAGACAAGGGAGCTTTCAACCCTAATGTTAGTTTGTCATCTGATTGCATTCAGGCAGTGTGATGTGCCTTGTTGGGGGTGGGGTAGGATGTGTGCGACTTTGGGATTCATGTTTGTCATGTCTTGCATGTGGCAAATGTGCGGCATCACTGTGTGTTACGTTGTCTCTCAACTGGTCCTCCCTCCCTCCGAGCCTTTTTACTTGTGTGCGCTGCACGATTGTATCACTTACACCCCTACAGAACATAATTTTCATGCTTTTATGCGCATGTCCACAAGCCTGACAATGACACTGATGTTGGCCGTTGAAGGAGGGCGGCCACGTGAGTGTAGGCCTATGGTAAGGATAGGGCGGACACAGAGGTGGAGTTCATGCCTGGTGAAGTTGCGCTGTGAGTGGGGCTAGGCATGTGCTCATGCTGCGGTAATACAGATACACACAACACTTGGCATGTATGAGCCAAGACCCCGAGCAGTCTTGCGCTCCTACATTTCTCCCTTCGTGCCAGCCCCCGCTCCGGGTGCATGCTACATTGCAACATTGTCGAATTTGTGCTAGGTGACGCTGACACTAAAACACAGACATACGCATTGGTTACTTCCTTGTCGATTCCAGAACTGAACCACGGCCAGAGCCCGGGGCAAATTCTGCACACCACTATGCTGTTCTGTCGTATGCCGGCACTGCCCACTCTCCTTACGCTTCCAAGGGGATGACAAAGCTACATAACCGAGGTATTCCCCACTGCCAGAGGTAACTTGGTTGTGTCTGCTGTCCACAGCACAATGTAATGTGGGAGGGCCCGGGGCCATCATGCATACATAATGAATACACCGACATAGTTAGATAGATAGTGAAACTGGTTACGGGCACGTGCACCCAGCCCCTTTTTATTACCAGGGTCACATGTCCAGTGACGACTCTGCTGGCTGCGCGTGGGGTGAGTGTAAGCCAGCCCTCAGGGAATGGTTGGTGCTGGCAACAACTACAACAGTGATCATCAGATTACACACAGAGATTCAATCATAAAGGGTCAATAACTTGTGGTGCACTAAGGTAGGGGCACTAGAGATGAGCGTGCTCATGTGAAGAAAATGTTAATGTCCCTTTTGGATATTCCTGCTGCCTGAGGTGACATTGTTGCTTCCGGTGTCTACAGCACGAAAGTCAATCATATAGGGTCCATGAGTTGTGATGCACAGGGTTAGTAGCACCCGAAGGGGTCAGCATGTGCGCAGCCAGCGATGATGGCATAATCTTACAGGTCAGGATTGGATTGGATATTTGTGAGACCTGCTGACCGCAGTGTAGGCCGGAGGCAGTGGTCAGGAAGGGCCCACAGCCACATGGCGTTGACTTGAGCTGCACAGAGTTAGTGGCACCTGAAGCACTCAGCATGTGCGCAGCCAGCGACTCTGCAATTAATGAACCAAGACTGAATTTGAATTTTGAGCCCTGCTGACCGCAGTGTAGGCCGGAGGCAGCGGTCAGCAAGGGCCCACAGCCATGTGGTGTTGACTTGAGCTGCCCAGAGTTAGTTGCACCTGAAGCACTCAGCGTGTGCGCAGCCAGCGATGATGCGTGGTATGGGCGGGCCGCACTTGTAGCAATGTCTCTTTCCTAATGAATTCTGCCTCAATAAGGCCACGTCGCAGTGACTTGTGGTGCACTGAGTTAGTGGCACCTGAAGCACTCAGTGTGTGTAAGCCATCGATGATGCGTGGTCTGGGAGGGCCGCACTGGTAGAAATGTCTGTTGCCTACTGGACTGCATCATCTGCAATCGCCACTCGATCTGAATTGTGAGCCCTGTGGTCCGCAGTGTAGGTCGGAGGCAGCGGTCAGCAAGTGACCACAGCCACGTGGCATTGATTTGAGCTGCACAGTTTGGGAGCATACTGTCTTCTTAACCAATTATACTCTCTTACACAATTTGCATCAGCACAAACCTTGAATTGAGGGGCCCTGCTGACCACAGTGTGGGCCGGAGGCAGCGGTCAGCATGGACACACAGCCATATGGCGTTGACTTGAGCTGCACAGAGTTAGTGGCACCTGAAGCACTCAGCGTGTGCGCAACCAGTGATGATGCGTGGTCCGGGCTGGCCACACTGGTAGCAATGTCTGTTGCCTACTGGACTGCATCATCTGCAATCGCGACTCACTCTGAATTGTGAGCCCTGCTATCTGCAGTGTAGGCCGAAGGCAGTGGTTAGCAAGGTCCCACAGCCATGTGGCATTGACTTGAGCTGTACAGAGTTAGTCGCACCTGAAGCACTCAGCGTGTTCTCAGACAGCAATGATGCGTGGTCCGTGCGGGCTGCACTGGGAGTAATGTCTTTTGCCTAATTAATTCTGCCTCAATAAGGCCACGCGTCATTGACTTATGGTGCACTGAGTTAGTGGCGCCTGAAGCACTCAGCGTGTGCATAGCCAGCGATGATGCATGGTCCGGGAGGGTGGCACTGGGAGCAATGTATTTTGCTTAATGAATTCTGCCTCAAAAAGGCCACGTGGCGGTGACTTGTGGTGCATTGAGTTAGTGGCACCTGAATCACTCAGTATGTGCGCACCCAACGATGATGCGTGGTCCGGGCGGGCAGCACTGGGAGCACTGTGTTTTGCCTATTGGACTGCGTCATCTGCAATTGCGACTCAATCTGACGTGTGAGCCCTGCAGTAGTTAGCACAGACATAACTGCGCGGTGCCGCTGGGTTCGCATGGGGCCTAGGTTGAGAAGGCTGGTGGTCACAGCGGCGGCCTCATGGCAGGGTGAGGGCCACCGCCCTGGCAGATGCGTTGGCATTCCCGGAAGTGAACCGCGCCCAGAGCGCTGGCCTATTTATTCACAGTCCTACGCTGGAGTGGCGTACGTCAGACCAGCCCACATTGCTTACACTTACAGGAGAGACGACACAGCTACATGAATGAGATCTTCCCCACTGTCTGAGGTAACATGGTTGCGTCCACTGTCCACAACACTACAAGCCCCAGCAGTATATGTCCATATGGAGAGGTCAGTGCTCTGCATAGTGAGGTCTGTCCAGCACATCACCGCCACACTTGGAATTATGTGCATTCTTATTCATGGGTGACTTGCCTCCTTCATACATATTGTGTGGCTGAGGGGCCATGCCATTCTCGCAACATCCGCTGTCCTGTTCTGCACTGCCACGGTGGTAGTCGGGGGGTTTTGTGGGTGGTGGCGGTGGGTGTTGTGGCCCTCTTGGGTGTCCGAGCTGCATGATCGGTAGCTCCATGACATGTGTGAGTCTTCAGATGTGGCTCTGGCTTGGCTCCCTTTCATACTGTAGGTAGTCATCCTGCTTTACACCAGTAAAAGGCAGGTGTTAAATTCCTAATGCTAACGCATCTTATTGCCTGTTTTTAGATCACATCGCAGAATTTACTGTTCGTTAAAAATATCGGGTGGTGTTTTCATGTTTTGTTGTTCGGGACGGCTACTCTACATATCATTAGCTTTAGATGCCACTCTCATCCGTGGCGGTGTTTTTTGCGGAAGCTATCACTGGGAAACTGGCGATATCCACAGTTTGCACTAGGTTGAGAATGTAACGATAATTCTTTTGCCACTTTTTCTGTGCTAAAGTGCAGAAAACTTGCCGATAAGTCCTTGAGAATATGCCCCATTGTTTTTTTTCGTCCGGATTCGCACACCCAGCCGTTTAAAAAAAAAATTTAAAAAATTTGGCCCTGGTGGCCCCATGGGATCCCCTGAGCAGGCCTTGGGGGTCAGGGTGTTTGTACCCTGCCCACTTTTCTTGTTTATTCAGCTTTTTAAAAAATGTTTTCTTGTGATTTGCATGTAGCTACAACAAACTCCAAATAAACACAAGGGTTCGTTTTAGAGCCACCCTATAACCCAACAGTGAGGACTTATCACCAAGTTATCGGCAGTTTAGTGCAGCTAAAGTGGCAAAAGAATTATCATTCCCTTCTCAAGTTGGTGCACATTGCCACATTGCTCACAGGTTGAGGGTACCAACACAGCTGACAACCAACATCCCTCTGCAGACAAAGCTGCTGGCTGTGCTGCATCTGTTAGCCTCTGGTACCTTCAAACCAACAATTGACAGAGTCGGAGGAGTCTCACAGCCAGCCATAATAAACATACTCACACATGTTTTGGAAGCATGTCCACAAAAGGAACGGCGGGCCCCTGTATCCGCACCACACACTCGTCCCAATTCGTACTCTTCCTGCGCAACCAACCCCAACCCCGGTTGTTGCCTTCAGCCTCTGTTCTCCAGATCCAAGAATGTTGTATCTGAAATGGGTGTGCACCAGGTCATGAAGTCCAGTAGTCAACAGTAGTGGAAAAACAGTACTTTTTTACAAAAACACAAATTAACAACACAAAAACATCAAACAATGAGGCAACTTGTGGATCCAAATAACTGCAGATCCTCCTGGAAATCCCAATACAATTAAATATTCCGAAATTCACTGAAAAAACCCCTAGGTTTCAGGCCCGTTATAGTTAGGAATTAGCATTTAAAAAACCTTAGAAATTAATTGAAAAAACCATAGGTATAGTTAGTTTGACATTTCACTTGTACAAAACTAGAGAAATTCAGCTGTTATAGTTAGTTCAGCTAACTATAACTCGCGGCCCCGCAATGCACTGCTGATAATTTGAATTTCAAAGGTTTTTTAAATGCTAATGCCTAACTATAACGGGCCTGAAAGCTATGTTTTTTTCAGTGAATATATATATATATACATATATATATATATATATATATGAAAAAAGCAGTCCCTCTTGTGAAAGAAAGGCAGGAACCTCAGCGGGGTAAGGCAAAACAATTTATTCCCAATTTGATGGCGTATGCATTTCGGCCGGTGTGGCCTCTTCAGCGCCTGCGGTGGTGAAAACGGGAGTCCTACCGCTCTGCAGTTTAAAGTGCACCACTCCGCACCGGATAGGTGAGAATGACAGCTCCGCCCCTCAGCCAAAGTATCACAGGTGTAAGTGTTAAGGGTCCGAGGCAATCAAAGGACTCCAATGCCCAGGATGCAACAGTGGCTCCTAGGTAAGTAATGCTGGGGGACGGTTTGTGGAATCGCTGTGGGAGTGGAGCTCTGCAAAGCGTTACCCGCAAAAGGAAACAGACAGTCTTGCCTCGGGTCCCCAGGACCTCCAAAACCTTTAGTCCAAGCACAAGTGTAGCGTGAGCGGGAGGTGCATACAACCCGCCCTGGCTGAGAACAATGTCTCGCTGTATCGCTGCAGCAACTCGGACCGCCGGCGGGTCTGGAGAAATCAGGAACATGTGGAAACACGCAATGCCGAAGCAGACTCCAGAATCTCCAGGCCACTTATATTGGGGGGGCTCCTGAAACGCGCCTCTGGAAGAACGCGTGACATATGAAAAAAGCAGTCCCTCTTGTGAAAGAAAGGCAGGAACCTCAGCGGGGTAAGGCAAAACAATTTATTCCCAATTTGATGGCGTATGCATTTCGGCCGGTGTGGCCTCTTCAGCGCCTGCGGTGGTGAAAACGGGAGTCCTACCGCTCTGCAGTTTAAAGTGCACCACTCCGCACCGGATAGGTGAGAATGACAGCTCCGCCCCTCAGCCAAAGCATCACAGGTGTAAGTGTTAAGGGTCCGAGGCAATCAAAGGACTCCAATGCCCAGGATGCAACAGTGGCTCCTAGGTAAGTAATGCTGGGGGACGGTTTGTGGAATCGCTGTGGGAGTGGAGCTCTGCAAA
The DNA here is from genome assembly GCF_964263255.1 of Lissotriton vulgaris. Lineage (NCBI taxonomy): Eukaryota > Metazoa > Chordata > Amphibia > Caudata > Salamandridae > Lissotriton > Lissotriton vulgaris. The sequence continues at coordinate 8,811 of NW_028243144.1, forward strand.
GCGTTACCCGCAAAAGGAAACAGACAGTCTTGCCTCGGGTCCCCAGGACCTCCAAAACCTTTAGTCCAAGCACAAGTGTAGCGTGAGCGGGAGGTGCATACAACCCGCCCTGGCTGAGAACAATGTCTCGCTGTATCGCTGCAGCAACTCGGACCGCCGGCGGGTCTGGAGAAATCAGGAACATGTGGAAACACGCAATGCCGAAGCAGACTCCAGAATCTCCAGGCCACTAATATATATATATATATATATATATATATATATATATATATATATATATATATATATATATATATATTATGTATTACCTACTGGCGGTCGCCAGTAGGTAATTATAGTTAGGATTTTTTTCAATGTTAAATCTCAAAATTCTATTTGGAATAACTTTGGCACCGGTTGACGAATCTGCCTGAAAATTTCCTGAAAATGGCCTCGTCGAGCTCCGGTCCTTCCCTGAAAGTTTGGGGGGGGATACGTCAAGCGGGGGCCGAGATAAAAGGGGGGTCCCAAAATGCGGTTTCCCCATGTTAATTTCCATAGGGCGGTCGATTTCACTTTTAGCCCGAACGGCTGAATGGATTTACACCAAACTTGGCAAAATTGTAAGGACTGGTAGCCCGATGTGCCTTTGCTATGTCTCAAGATATGTGCTCCAGTGGATTTTGAGCAATTTAGGTTCAAAAAAATATATATATCTATAGGCGCTCTCCGGTGCGCGCACCGGAGAGCGCTCCAGGCGCGACACGTGACTTGCGCGCAGAAAGCTGATTGGCTCTTGGGTGTCTGTAAACATTCTAAACAGTCTGGAGCGGCCGCCATCTTGTGTCTCGGTAAAATCGAGACACAAGGGGTTTGAAAAAAAAAGGGGCAAATGACCATAAGGGGGCAGAGTAGACCCCCTCTGACCCCCTAGGTTTGATGTGGGGGCTAAAATAGGGTCCTGCGGGGCATTAAATTTTTTTTTTTTTTCGATTTGCGCGGGGGAAGCGCCTGGTACGTGCTCCGGGTAGCGCACCGGGGAGCGAAGCACGGGAAAATCCAGGACCATATTTATGAAGGCCTTGCGCTGCCAGTCACAGAAAAGTGACGCATCGCACCAGTGGTGTAAAAAAATGCGCCTCTTTGCGCTATATTTAAAAAGTGACGCATCTAGGTAGATGGGTCACTTTTTAAAATCCTGCGCCACATTATATCTGCGTCAGGTATAATGTATGCAGAGGGGGTGTTCCCCCGCAAAAAGCTTTGTAATAGCGACGCAGTGAAATCTTTGAGATTTCACTGCGTCACTTTTAGGATGCTGTTGCGTTAAAATCTTGCGCCTGCTTCACAGCAGACCTTTCACATGGTGCTTTTTCCATGTGAAAGGACACATTACTGGAGTTGCGTCACTTTTGTGACGCACTCCAGCAATGCGTTACTTTTGTCTTTACAGATACGTCAGAAATACTGACATATCTGTAACTCCTTGCGAATTGATTAGTCATAAATTAAATATGACATATCTGGAATGTCATAAGGAGTACGCCCAGAAAAGTGACGCATCGTTGTTTTCACGTAGCGATGCGTCACTTTTCAGAAATGAGGCCTCCAGTTTATTCACTGTGTCACCTCTACGACCCTTTCTTGCGTCAATACGTCCCTTTTGCATACATTACACCTGACATAGGAATAATGTGGCACAGGGGTTTACAAAGTGACGTATTTACAGCAAAAAGCTTTGTAATAGCGACGCAGTGAAATCTTTGAGATTTCACTGCGTCACTTTTAGGATGCTGTTGCGTCAAAATATTGCGTCTGCTTCACAGCAGACCTTTCACATGGTGCTTTTTCCATGTGAAAGGACACATTACTGGAGTTGCGTCACTTTTGTGACGCACTCCAGCAATGCGTTACTTTTGTGGTTACAGATACGTCAGAAATACTGGCATATCTGTAACTCCTTGCGAATTGATTAGTCATAAATTAAATATGACATATCTGGAATGTCATAAGGAGTGCGTCCAGAAAAGTGACGCATCGCTGTTTTCACGTAGCGATGCGTCACTTTTCAGAAATGAGGCCTCCAGTTTATTCACTGTGTCACCTCTACGACCCTTTCTTGCGTCAATACGTCCCTTTTGCATACATTACACCTGACGTAGGAATAATGTGGCACAGGGGTTTACAAAGTGATGTATTTACCAAGAAACACCACTTTGTAAATATGAATAAATAAGGTGCATTTTTTATTGGAATGTTGTGTCACAAAAAGTGATGCTTTGGTGGCGTTAAAGTGACGCATGGCTTCATAAATGAGGCCTTCTACCTTCAACTCCAGCAATGCATCTTTTCTTACCCTTCCACACCCCTCCTTTTCAACATTTTCTTTGAATATCAACATTCCCCATATTCACTCTTCTTCTCATAACTTTCTTTTCTAACACTCACCTTCTTTCAGTCCTCCTACTTCACTTCTTTTTTCCTCTCATACCTTTCTGTTCTTTCTTACTCATTCTCCTTTCAATTATCAATGCACTATATTTCACTTACTCTTCATTTTTTTAAGAATATAGCTCTTTGATGAGAATTGGAGGTAGTTCTGAAAAGAACTTTTGGTTTTCTTCTTTTTTCAAAACAGGAACAAAAACAGGGAATGCAAACTGCTCAACAGGAGCAAAAAGAACAAAAAAAAATAGGGGTGGAAAGGGCAGCAATGGTTTTCTAATGCTCGAACCATGAGCTGGACACTTTGTTCTCCAAAGGTAAGCAGTTGATTGCAGTATCTGCATCTGAGGACACCATGGTTAAAAGCAGGTTGAATGTTTGGCACCTGCTCCTGCGATTGCCCTCTCCCAGAAGAAGTTGCTCCTCCGGTTGATGTAGAGGCCCCATCACTGGGAACCTCTTGTGCCAGAGCCCTGACACTTTCCCGGGCATAATTCTGGGGGTGCCTCCTCTCCACATGCCGGATCATCGTGAAGTTCCCAAATGAGTATTTTTTTTTGGGTCACCCCGTGACAGGACCTGTTTGCAGATCCTGCACTCCACTTTTGGAGCATTCACCTTCTTCTGGTCAGCTGGAATCTTAAAACATTTCCATATAAAATGTTCCTTCACCTTTGGGGTAGGAGGCTCTTCATTGATGAAATCAGGTTCATCCTCACTGCTAGATTCTCTGGCAGCCATGGTAAATCAAGAAAGATCCAGGAGCAAAAAACAGGTCTTTCAGTCACAAAAGTGAAAGAAGAAGTGAAGGAAATGGGTGGGGATTTCATTCTTTGTAAAAAAACTGTTAGCAACCAATGAAAAGTGTTATTTTAGGGTCACATGACCCGACGCGTTTACGCTGCGCGCTCCGGAGCACTTCCGGGTGCGTTTACGCAGCGCGATCGTAGGCGCTTCCGGGGCGCAAACGTGGCACGATCGTAGGCGCTTCTGGGTGCGTTTACGCGGCGCGAACGTAGGCGCTTCCGAGGGCACTTACGTTGCGCGCCGAAGTGACGTCATCAAACTTTTACAGAAATGCATAATCGTTTTCCTTATAAAAAAAACCTGATTTTATTTGTATGGTACGAAATGTTTTGCATTATTATTAACTTTTCATTCATATTTTTTTTCACGAACGACAGTAGCGCTCTGGGTGCGCTTTCAGGTGAGCTCACCGGAAAGCATACTGGAGAGCTTAGCTGAAAGCTTCCCGGAGCGCGCACCCAGAGCGCAAAAGAAAAAAATTATATATAAAAAAAAATGAATACTTACAAAAAAACAGCAAATTGTAAAAAAAAAAAAAGGTTAGAAACTCGATATAGAAAGGAATTAGCATATAAAAAACCTATGAAATTCACTGAAAAAACCATAGGTTTCACACCAGTTATAGTTAGGAATTAGCATTTAAAAAACCTATCAAATTCACTGAAAAAACCATAGGTTTCACACCAGTTATAGTTACCTGGAAATTTTACTGACATAAAACCATTGAAATTTCCACGTTATAGTTAGTTGGACTCACTATAACTTGCACGTGTAATGCACTGCTGATGACATCACATATTACATCACTCATGACATGGTCAGTGACATCACTCATGACATCACTGATGACACCATCCAGTGAATGTGTGTCTTTCAGATAAATAAATATGTTTTATATATGTATGTTAAGGTCGATGGAAGAATATTTGTTTAAATTATTGTCTTAATGGATGTTTTTTTTTTTTAAATGATTGGATATCTGCCTTATTAAGTGTATCTTAGTGAATACATATATTAGCGAGTAATGTGTAATGTGTTTTTCAATGCCTGTCAATATCACTGAACACAGAACACAGGAAACTTGCATGGTGAGCTGAACATTGTTTTTTTAATTTTCAAATAGAAAAGACCACATTGGTATTTTCTTTTAAAAAATAGAATTTTTTTTAATTTGACATACAGTTCCGTCATGTTTGCTGGAACTATCAGCAACGTTATAATACATAGATAGGAATTGTTGTGACAGCAGTTCCTGTTAATACTTGAAATGTCGGGTGGGCCACTGGACATTTTAAAATTTGTCTGCCAGCCCCTCAGTCAGATTGACAGAGTAATTTACACCATCGCCCTGGCAGAGGACGACTCCTTACTAAATAATACATCATGCCCAAGTGTGTTGTCAATGCCTGTATCACAATTGACAGCCAACTCCTACCAAAGGTCAATAAATTCTTGCCATTGCTTGATGGAGCCACAGTGTACGATACACTTGATTTTCACAGTGCATACCATCAAATCAAATTATTTAAAGTCTCTAGACCACTTATCATGTTTCTCACTCCATTACAAGTGTTTCAGTTTATGAGGATGCCGTTTGGACTTGCATAAGTAGCATCAGTGTTTTGAAAGGCAATGTATCACCTCTTTAGAGACAAGGGGCCCTATTCACAGAACTAACTTAAGACAAAATCCTAAATTTACTACCATTGTGGTATTCACAGAATGCACTTACTCATTTTGGTATTCACAGAAGGCACTTACTCATTTCGGTATTCACAGAAGTTAGGAGTCCTAACTTTAGGACTCCTAAATGCCTTCTGTGAATACCGAAAGTCTTAAAGTTAGGATTTTTCTCAGTTTAGGAATAGTAAAGTTAGGACTCCTAACTTTAGGACTCCTAAACTGAGAACAATCCTAACTTTAAGACTTTTGGTATTCACAGAAGGCATTTAGGAGTCCTAAAGTTAGGAGTCCTAACTTTACTACTCCTAAACTGAGAAAAATCCTAACTTTAAGACTTTCGGTATTCACAGAAGGCATTTAAGAGTCCTAAAGTTAGGACTCCTAACTGCTGTGTATACCGAAATGAGTAAGTGCCTTCTGTGAATACCAAAATGAGTAGTAAGTTTAGGATTTTGTCTTAAGTTACTTCTGTGAATCGGGCCCATGGAAGCCAATGTTGGGTAACCTATATATTTTTAAGAACTTGCTAATTTTCCTTTACCTTCTGCTAGTTTCCTTATTCACTCATGTAGAGCACGCCTACCAGTTCAGGTCTCTTTTTGAATGGAAACAGCTGTATATTGAGGCAGCCTGCTTCTATGGACAAACATTATTCATAAATCACCTTCACCATCTGTGCGTTTGCAGTGCTTTTTCATGCTCTCTTGGGTGTATTTTTTATGCATACATGTAATAAATAATGTACATTTTCTGTGTGTAATAAATACAGGTGGTGGCTGGAACGAAGTATGTAATCAAATATACGTACAGTGAAACCGATTGCCCCAAGAGTAAATTCAAAGAAGCGCATCCGGGTTGCAAACCACTGGAAGTAAGTTGATTCTACATAGCTCATGTAAAGACACATTATGTTTCATCCTGTTCGTACTTTAAGTGGTAAGAAGAACGTCATCTTCTCGCATTTAAAAGCCACGCCCTTGAAACAACAGAAATATTGTTCCTTTGAATGTGGAAAAACTTGCAGAAACGCAGCTAGAGCAATTAGTAGGTCTACACATGTAATGGGTAACATAGTTACTGAGTGATGGTATTACAGCAATGTTTTCGTAAAGCTCTAAGGGACAGATGTACAAAGCTATTTGTGGTCGCAAACCATGTGATTAGTAAACTCAAAGGATCTGCAATGGCAAATGGCTCCTTGATATGTATTGAACCCATACCAAGCTGCAATTAGGTAAACGTGCGACCAGGGTGACTCCCTTAGTTCAGCATGGTGAGTATCAAAGGGTAGGACAGTTGGCAACTATTCAAAAGGTTGTGGTAACTGGTTCACAATGGAGAAACCATCCTCTTGAACACCTTCCCATTTGGGAACCATGGGGCATATTATCAAGGGGGGCGATAGGCAATTTTCGCCGCTTTAGCAGCCGTTTTCGGCCGCTAAGCAGTGAAAATTCTATCGCCCTATTAGCAAGCTGTCGCCAACAGCAGTTAGCGACAGCTTGTAGGTGATAGCGAGCGGTTTGGGGCCCTCTTTGCATGTTAGCGATAATTATCGCTAATGACATGCAAAGTGGGCGTTCCCAACCCGTTAGCGACTGAAAGCAGTGGCTAACGTCGCTAACACCTATTAGTAAGGCAGGCTTAGCAATGGCAATATTCGCGCTAAGCACAAATATGGCCAAAAACTAACACCTGCCCAGACCAGTTCTTAGCCATGTTATCCAATGGGAGGTGGATAACATGGCTAAGAACATTTAGTCGCTAATGCGTGAATATCGCTGTATTCTCAGCGATATTCACGCTATCGCCGGAAAAATTATCGCTTTGGAGATAAACATAGCTAATAGCGCGTTATCTCAGCGATAATTTCCGGCGATGCTTAGCGATAAAAAATCGTTGCTAAGCCTAGTTAGCGATAAATATCGCTAATCCTTGGTAATATGCCCACATGTTTGGTGACCGCAGGGTGTGCAGGCAGTGTTTAAATGAAACCACTGGAAGATCCTGGCTATGATTTCTCAAATGGAGAGCATGGGTTTCTTTAAGGAACATCGGCTATTTAAAAAAAAAAAACAACACTCAGGTCTCCTGTGATCCTCAGTTTCTGCCATTGGTTTGATACATCTATTCAGTCTAGTGAACAGCAGTGTTTGTTGCTATTCCCAACCTCGAGAAACCTTTGTGATACTAAAAGCGAGAGCAAAACAGTTGTCAGCAGTGGTTACATCAAGAACAACCTAGTTTATATTGAGGATTTAAGTTTCGAATTAAAAAACATTGCACAGTAATAATAGATTTCAAATTATTTGAACGCTAATCAGTACACATCCCATATAGGGTGCCTCAAACCCTCCAAAGGACATAGGTCCAGATGTATGAAGCTCAAATGGGTTCGCAAACGCCGAACTTCTCCGAACTTCGGCGTTTGCGAACTCATTTGAGCAAAATGGTATGTATGTAGCAAATTTCAGTTCAAAATAAGGAATCACAAATTTGCGATTCCTTATTTTGCGATTGCATTTAAGGAATCTCAAAATTTGCGATTTCTTAAATGCAAATTTCTAATTGTCCATAAGGAATCGCAAATTACCACCAACTTCAAGTTGGTGGTAATTTGCGAATTTCTTGAAAAATGCTCATTTTTGCATTTTTCAAAGTGCCATGTGATGCACATAGATGCCCTTAGGGCATGTATGTGCACTACATGTGCACCCATGCTTATTTCAGGGGTGCAACAGGGTGTCCTTGAAATTATTCTCAATTTGCGATTAGCAAATTGCGAATCGCAAATTGAGAATAATTTCACATTCATTCACATTCATTCATTCATTCACATTCATTCATTCCTATGGGCCTTCTGGCCCATAGAAATGAATGGGAAATTATTCCTTAATTGCGATTAGCAATTTGCTAATCGCAATTAAGGAATTTTAAGAAATCAATAAAAAATAGCGAATTTCTACATACATACCATTTTGCAATTCTCAAATAGCGATTCCTTAAAAATCGCTATTTGAGAATCGCAAAAGTGTATCTTGATACATCTGGCCCATAGGCCTGCCATAAGTTTCTATGTATCTGATAAGAGCACCCTTGGCAGAGCAGTGGAATTCATTTACTAGTCTTATGAATATTCGAAAAATGTTGGACCTGCCATAGCTTTTTAAAATCATATGTTCATAAATCTTGCATTTTTGTAAACTGACCCTCAACAATACCACTACTTCCCCTATTAGACACCTATACCTGCTTATATGTCTAACTAAGGTTATTATTTAGGGACATAGGGGCACATGCATCAAGCTATTTACCCGTCGCAAATGTACCGATTCTGCGAATCGGTCTATTTGCGACCGGTAAAAAGACATTTCCGATGCATCAACCCAAAATACATTTCCAAAATAGTTAATCACAATTTTTGTGATCACTTATTTTGCAAATGCATTTAGGGAATCCCAATTTGCGATTCCCTAAATGCATTGCAAGAAGCATTTTCAAAATGCGACTTTGCATTAAGGAATTGCAAATTAGCATCAAATCAAAGTTGATTCTAATTTACAAATCCTAAGAAAAATACACAAAATTGCACTTTTCTAAGTGCCATGTGGCGCATTCACATGCCCTTAGGGCATGTGTGTGCGCCACATGTGCCCACTTACCTGTTGTGGCAGTGCATCAGGGGGGCTTTAGGCCCCCCTAGCACCTTTGCAATTGCATTCACAATTTGCGATTAGATATTTGGTAATCGGAAATTGCAAATGTTTTCCCATTCATTCCAATGGGCCTCTAGGCCCATAGGAATGAATAGGAAAGCATTCCCTTATAGCGAATCGTGAATCGCTATTATTTTCAGAGGAATTACTATTATTTTTGCTAAACCTACATGCATAAGGAATTGCGACTCCTGAATAGCGATTCCTTAAAATACGCTATTAAGGAATCTCAATTCTATAGTACGGGATCTCTGTGTATAGTCATAATCTAGTGAATAGTCCCGCCCATGTACGTGGACCCCGGAGCAATCAAAAATAATCTCTAAAGTGTCGAAAAAATGCAGAACTGCACAGACACTTAAGAGAGAATTTAAAGACATATAATGCAGCCTATGAAAGGCTACACTGTCCAGTACTTCTGCGCCAGGACGCTCCTTCGCTGGAGCAGCTGTGCGCATTAAAATGCAAATAACATAACATAACATAACATAACATAGAAATTCCACCAAAAATCCACAAAAACAGCAAAGCCTGTCCAGATTTCCTTTGTCTTCAGTACAAACCCCTCTGGAAGATAGAGAGGAAGGCATGGACAGACAAGCCCCATAGGCTGCCATTATGTGGCTCAGAATAGGATACTGTTCCTTTAAGAGAACTTTCCAGAACTTCACAGTATCCCAGAATGCCTTGCAGGTCTCCCTTACTTTCAGTTCTTTTTTCCGGCTCCTGCAAGCAGGACCCTGGAGCATTGAGCTCTCCCTTTTCAAGGGTTTTGTTGGTGTTTTTTCACTAAATTCGATTTTGTGTACTTTTAAAGTACTTTGGTGACAATGCAATTACTCCAGTTTCTATGTGGTATATCACAGTAGGACAATAGGTGTGATATTTAGTGGGAGAGGGGAATGGGAATTTCATGGAGTGGTTGGCGATATTAATAGACGAGCAGGCATTATTAGGGTGCAGGAGTATGACTTTTAAAAAAGAGGTTGTGATCGTTGATGTAACGTGTGGGAAATTTGCAGAGGTACAATAATATGGATTAAGCAAACATGCATATGATTTAGAGTAGGCTGTGCTCAAAGCCAGGAGGCATGCAGAGGATGGAAATGTAAGAGAGGGTCATTAGAAGGACAAAGGAGAGTTGACAACCGGGGGTTTTAAGTCAGCGTTGGTTTTTCATGTAGGAACTTTGGGAATGTTGTGGAGGATTTCTGAGATAGCATGCAAGAACTAAAAAAGGAAACAACATTATTTGCATGTGTTACAATACCAGTGCATGCCATGGGAACCGTGGAGTTAACACACACCACCACCACTCACCGGGTAAATACAGTTCAATTAATCCCATCCATGCTTTTGACGGAACCACTCCGTCACGAGGCACGGGTGCCGTGTGCTCATGATGGAGTGGTTCCGTCATGCCGCAGCCGCTTCGCCCATGCGGCATGAATTCCCCGCAGGTGAATTAATGAGCGGGCGGGGCTGTGATGGAACTGATGGAGCGGTAATTTCTTCTGGTAATTTCTCAATGCAAAACCCTCATGCTACCTCTAATTTACCGCTCAAAAGGTGTTGGGCCCTTCACACCATGTATTACCTTCAGGAGACTTTAAATAAAGATGAACAGTCAAAAATGCAATTATTCCTTTAAGCCAATAAAGAGAGTTGTTGAGTTTTAAAGGGTTTTATTTTCTAATCAAAAGTTAGGTTTTTCTGACCCTTTATTCATCAGTAACATCAATTAGGTTACAGAATTTGGAAAACAGGTAAAATAGCATTAGTACAGAACTTATTACAGTCTGCATATAAGCATTACATGTAGGAAGGAAAAATGTGGCGCAGAATGTCATACAAAACTTTTAATGAGTCTCTAAGAAAATAGTTTTGCAAGGGTAATCAATAGTCTCCCTTTAAGAAAAATAAATGCATAAGTTGGACAAATCTTTTAAACCTAATTCTATCTATTCACTGCTCTTCTGCATTCTGTCCGTTTCCAAAGAGCAAGCAGCCCACCCTTCGCAGAGAGGAATGTGGCCTATTGTGCCAAAATATGACGTGCCAGGACTTTGAAATAATCAACAGGGAAACCCTCTTATCAGACCCTCCTCGGAACGCCCAAAAAAAAAAAATACCCACCACGATCTCGTGCCTAACCCACAGAGATGCCTGTTCTAATCTGCGTCTCCTGTCAAGGCTCACACGCCCCCTCCTCCCTAATGTGCCCAGTGCCAGCTGGGTTAAAAGGAGCCGGTGGGAAAAAAATGACAAAGAGCTTTGTAGCACTTCTCCTTATCTGGGTGCTATACTTAGAAAATTTGGCAGAGTGCTCCGCAGCACTTAGGCTCAGAGACCTCGTCCCGGGTCCTCTGGCAGGGTGACAGAGTGCTTCGCAGCATCTATCTATGGGGCCTATTGTAGAGCGGTGGGTCAGTGTCTGGTCAGCTAGTGAGCCCAGACGGACAATTTCTTTAAGCTAAGCTAGGCTATTTATACTCTACTGGGACCCCTAGACCACCCACAAATGTTGCAAGTGACAAGGTCCCATCTTTTGATTGGTCAAGGGAGGTGGTTAAGTCATTGTCACCACCTATAATTCTTCATTCCCATAGTACGTGTTCACGTGACAGTACCCTCCCCTTAGAGTTTGGGTTCCCAGGCATACGTGTGGGAAAGGACAATAGAGCATGCAAAAGAGTGCAACATTGTATCATTATTAGACGTAAAAACAGCATCTTTTCAGGGGCGAAGGTGAGCTTTCCAGGAGAGTCCCAGCTTCGGTAGCCAACTGGCTAGGTTCCAATGCTGCAAGGCCCAGTTCTTAGGTCACGTGGGTTGGTCATGTGATGTAAACACATAATAAACATAAAAATAGGACATACTCTAGATACAGCACTAATGTGTACAATGTATACCATTTAATACTATAATGTTTACCTAACCCAGCTACTAATTTTAAAGCAGCTTTTTCTATTATTTATAATAATACGCAAAATAAATGTGCAATGTATAATAAAGCATATTATGCTTTAGTGTAAAATTTAAAAGCACATACAGTTAATGTAACACACACAGAAACATGTTATAAATGTTTTAGATACCTTTTCATGTACAAAGCATTTTAGCACCATGTGTAGTGTTTGGTGCATTATTATTTTCACACATTATAAAAAGAGGTGTTTTAAACTAAACACGTTTATTAAATATGTAACAAGCTAAAGTCTTTTAAAACAGGAAATAGTGAATTCAGATTGCATGGGATGAGCTGGGAAGAGAGAAACATATTCTATTAATCTTCAAAGCTAAAAGGCCACTGTTCTCTACATTGCAAAAACACATGTTAATTCAGCACAAGCATTTCAGAAAGACTAGGTGTCACTTTTATATTTTTCATGTGCCTTTGGTTTTAACTTGCACCAAAAGGTGCGTGGCAATTTAAATGCAGTTTGTCTGAAGCACAAAAATAAAACAATGCCTGACTGCAGATGAAATCTGCTCCATCAGAACCACTCCTTCTTAAGCATAGCCCGCCCGCGGCTCGTGGCGGAGTGGTTCCGTCACAAGCATGGCGCCACCGCGTGACCTCCCCTCCCCCCAGCGTCACGGCGGAATTACCACCGCAGCCGAGGGGTTAATATGATGTAATTTTTCCCAGAAAACTGATTGAAGAAACCACAAAACAGGAATGTTTTACTTTAAATGTTTGTGCTCGAGATGCTCTTACCCTTTCCATCTGGTGATCAGGGTGGGATGAAGGATAATAGTGTGGTTTAGTGCTGTAAAAATAATACATCTCAGGGCATGTAGCATTAGGCTGTCTCCAGTCTGAAGCAGCTGCAACAATTAAATATGAGATGCTGCATCTGGCTTCATTAAACCTTCCTGTAGCAGTAATAGGACACACAAAAGGAAAGGACCCGAAGAAACCACCTTACCTGAGCAATAGAAAATGCAGCCCTGCCCCTCACAATTCCCATCTCTCAAACCTGTAGTGCTCAGGAAGAACATGTCATCAGATGTCCCTCCCCAACGAGACCCTCTTTGAATTTCGAAGGGGAGCCCTGTTCCCATTTCTTCCCAACCCATCATCAGTGAGGCATAGGAATGGAGGCATTAATGTTCTGTATGTGGAAAACCAAAATCTGACTACCAGTATTGCAGCTGTCACAACGTTGTAAGAATCTGACACATGTTGCGCTCTGTTCATAGCCAAGCCTAACTGTGCATGATGACTTTTTTTCCCCCATTAAATTTCCTAATTTATGTTCACAGTACAGTGGTCGTTGCACAGCTACAGTGTATGTCGCGCTCAATGGTTCAATTGCTAGTTTCGAAATGGGCTGCGTGCCAGCAGCAGCAGGTAAGAACCTCTAATCACAAGACCATCAGACCGTAACTAAACCACAACTAAATCCTAGCAACCTCTGACTTTCCTATATATTTAGAACCTGAATAGTTGCATAATATTAAAAGGTGTCTTCTTTGGGCATGGAACCTCCCCATAGTTCATGACTTCTGCAGTTTTTGAAGTATGAAAAGTTTACCAAGCTTGTCGTTGCCTGTGCACTGTTTTTCTGTGCGCTACAAGATCATTTTCATTGCATGGCAAAATAATTTCATTGCAATTGATATGAGATGTTCAGGAAAATGTATACAGTCTTTTTCTCTGCTGGTCTACATGTTGCACATATTTTTCTATGCATTGGGGATTGCAAAGGAGAAAACCACTAAAGGATCTGGTGAATAAAACATTTTTGCTGTTGCTAGATTTTAAAAATCACAGTCTTTGCTACCAAGAAAAAATGCAATGTGTGAAGAGCGTATTGCTAACCAGAAACCAATTCCTGACTTGCAAATTGGACCTGGCAACTGATTGTGATATAGTAGACAGGAGGAGTGTGAAAGAGTACCCCTGCTCCTACTGAATTGGGGAAACAACCTTTACAACACAACTTTTACAATGCACTACCATTACAACAAAACTTTTACAGCGCAACATCCATAACAACGCATGCCATTACAACGCAACCATTACAACGCATGACACTACAACGCATACCACTACAATGCATGTCATTACAACGCAGTCATTACAACGCATACCATCACAACGCATACCATCACAACACATAATACCCTTACACTATCCAACACTTACCCTACTGTTGCACCCCCTGGAGTTAGAATAGTAATTTTTACCCCTACACTATCCAACACTTACCCTACTGTTGCACCCCCTGGAGTTAGAATAGTATTTTTTACCCCTACACTATCCAACACTTACCCTACTGTTGCACCCCCTGGAGTTAGAATAGTAAATTTTACCCCTACCCTGTCCAATACTTACCATACATGCAATGTAATGGTATGCGTTGTAATGGTATGCATTGTAAAGGTAGTATGCGTTGTAATGGAATGCGTTGTAAAGGTAGTTTTGAGAAATGCGTTGTAATGGCATGCGTTGTAATGGCATGCGTTGTAATGGATGTAGCGTTGTAAAAGTTTCGTTGTAATGGCAAGCATTGTAAAAGTATGCGTTGTAACATCATACATTCACTAAATTGCAATGGAAGGTATAAATAGTCTGTGATCACAATTGTGATTACCAATAATATTATACTAAGTCCCTAAAGGGAAATGAGTCCTGGACTTGTAGTGTAGTTCCAATATTCCCAATAGGCTCTGCACACTGGAATAACATATACTATAGTTTAGACGTAGGACTGAGGTCGACTAGGTCTCTATTGTATATATTAAACTTAATTGTGAGTGCCAGCTAGCTCAGAGGTCACTAGAAACTTTCTCGAATAAACAAGAAGGGATTCGTTTCTGACAACCGCATAAACATGACAACTTTGTTTCCCAAGAATAAGAAATCAATCTCTAGAGTCGCGGAAACAATAGATAGCTATTTTACTCAGTCAATCCTGCAGGCTTCGTTTCACCAGAGGTGCTGAGAAAATAGAGAGACGGGCGTTTTCAATAAAAGGTATTTATTGAACAGTCTTCTTTCTCAAGCATAAGAAATGTACTGCTACAATCGTAATACTGGATAAAAAGTACAGGGCACATAATACAAAAAGTATTATAAAGTAGTACTGTAAAAGCATGATATGGTTTCTAAGCCATAGGTTGCCTAAAACATATAAAATACATACAGTAATAAAATAATGACTAAAAGTACTCAACTGGTGCGTCTAAAATACGCCTACCCTGGTGTACCTAACCTAAGTCTAGTACAAGGGAAGACGAAAGTGAGGAGTAGCTTAAGTTTAGTATTTCTTGCCAAGAATCTATTCCAAGAATTCTCTAAGGGTCTAATCAGTTCTTTACCTTGGTTTAGAATAAAGGATGTCTTGTATCTCTCTCTCAGGACTCGATTTCCCAGCAACCCGCAAGGGTAGCCTGGAAACACTGGAGCTGGATTTCTCGGCAAGAGAAAAGACAGCGTCTCTCAGTGCGTTAGCTGGAGAGTCGGCTTCCTTCGGCACTTGCTGCTGCAGGGCGTCGGGCAAGTAGTTACTCGATCTGATCCAAACCACTGTGTGTTTGTCTGGGCAAATGCAGGCATATTTATACTTTGAAGGTGCCGAGTTTGACGTATGATTGGACTTAATAACGTCACTCAAAGACCCAGTTCTGTGAAAACTCCATGATTTCCTAGACAAATTAGTATTCAGGCGAGGGGAAGTCCCTAGCTGCTGAAGGCAGGTTTTTCTAAGAAATCGTTGTTGATTCTCGGAAGTTAGTGGAAGTAGCCATGCCGTATTTGGGCTGCATATGCTCAGTCTAAATATGGTAATGATTTCTATGCCTATATAAGGATTGGGTAATTTATACCTATATAAGGGCATGAATCGGGAAAATTACACTAGGGTCCTAGATTCATTTACAACAGACTCCACTGTCAGGTGCAAATAACAGCAGCAGAATTACATGGAATATGTATGTGATTGTTTCAGCATAAGTTTTCCTGTTTTTGTTTTCTTCACCTTTGTATGTTTGTTCACTGGCAGTGTACATGTAGTGTATTAAAACTATGAATATTTAGGGGAGCCAGAGTGCTGGAGCCCAAGATGGCTGCATTGTAATGGGGCACTGGAGGTCTGGAGACCGGATTCATTAAAGTATTATACATTGCAGCTCTGCATAGCAATGCTTTCAACTGATGTGCTGGCTCACCTGATTCCTGCCAGTGGCCAGGTGCTGAGATGCCCGGAGACCTTGGTCAGCTGGTCGGGGACTGATGGTGCAGGCTATGGCTCGCAGACCCGCCCTCAGTGAGAGGTGGATTTCCCGGCGGGGCCAAGGGCTGAGCTGATGAGGGAGGGGCGTCCCATGCTCTATGCCTGGAATCTGGAAGAGGCTGCTGGGTGCCCTGCTTCTTGGGCTAGGACTGCCCTTTTGGGATGCTGTAGGGCTTCGCAATCAAACAAAGGGGGTACACCTCCTATTTCTGTGCTCCCTTGGGGCACATTGTGTCAGTAAAAATACACTTCTTACCAAACTGCTAAAGGGGGCCTGCAAGGACTGCAAAATGGGTCCACCCCCACCCTTGTATTTGGCATCTGTTGCAAAACATTAGAGACCCAGCTGCATCAATGACCCAAGGCTCCAGTGGTGGGCCTCAAGGCCCATAACAATGAGCTAGTGGCATATTGGTGAATTGATAATTTACGGTAGGCATCACACCTATAAATCTGCTCCTGCCAATACGCCTTTGCGTTCTCAGGTGGGTGGGAATCTACTCTTCCCTCTGGGCACACATGTTGCGAAAATTGCACTTCAGTACTCAACGCAATTGCATTGCATGCCTGAGGCACTCCAAAGCATGCTGAGGCAACATCAGAATCACCATCCACAAGGCGGCCTACTGTAATCCAGTAAAAGTCACTCATTGGTTGAGATTGAGATCATGAACTGACATTACCCTTTTTACCAATAAGTGCCTTTTGGCTGCGCTCGCCGGGCTTGACTTGCAGCTAAAATCATACTATGTCATGGTGAACAGCACACCATCTTCCAGACTGGTTGGCCTGGAGTCATTAAATACTTATAGGGCTGGAGTGGGACCTTATGCACTTCATAGCTTTGCCCTCAGAGCACCCTGGTACTAGGTGATTAAGTGCTAATATCAGGTGGCTACTGAGCCCACTTAGAGAAATAATATAATGAGCAAAAAAACAATAAGGAATCTCGCCTGCCTTTCGAATGCAGACATGTACAGAAAATGGTAGACACCGAGTCACAGCAAAAATGTACCTAGACGAAGTAGAAACTCTAAACATAAACTTTCTACTTAAAGTATTGCAGAAGAGTCTTTCCTCCATTGACAGCAAAATAGGAGATATGAATTTCTGGAGATTTCAGTGGAAATAGTGCTGAAAAGAACTAAGCACCAATGATAGTCTAGGAAACCGGGACACTAGGACCTAAATGCAATTTCCTGCTGACCACAATGGAGCCTTTTGCAGCTAGTTGTGTACCTGTAGGTTTACAGGTGGCCAACCAGCAAATTCTTTGAGTCCATTTATTTGTCTTGGAAGCAAGAAGAAGCAAGTCCAGTCCTTCAGGACTCATCTGAGATCACAGACAGCAGGTCCAGTCGTTTTCTGATCTTCTTCAGGTCTGGAAAGTATTTTGGTTTGTACTAGCTAGTGGGTGGAAATGACTACTGCCCTCTTTCTAATCAATGGGAAAAAAGGTTTTCAGGGGAAAGCCTATCCACTTTTATAGAGCATCTTGTTTGTTTTATTGCAGACTAGTCCATAGTGTGCTATTCTAAGGGAAATCCAAGATGGCATAGGTCTTCTGCCCTCGAAGGGAGCTTGAGTGGTAGTCAGGGGCGTGTTTGGGAAAATGAACAGTCCCCTCTTTCTGGAGTACCCCAAACTGTATCTGGGACCAGCACCTTCTACTACTGGGATAAAGCCCAATTGGCTAGCTTGGTCCTAAAGTGCAAACAACTGTTCCCTCCTTAGCTGTGTATTGGTAGGTTTCACTTCTTTCTCTTTCAAGTTCATGAAGTTCCTGAACATTCCCCAGGTGTCCCTCCTGAGCTGATATGTTTCTCATTGTCTACTCTCGGCCCATCCTGTCAACAGACTTAGGCCGTTGTCGGTGTTCTGGGAGAAGTTTTCGTACCTCATCAAGATCAAGCATGTGACAGACCAAGTGCTGTCAGGCTTAGGAAAATTATCCTCCAGGCGTGTCAGACAAGGAATTGTAGCTTTGTAAAAGTTATTTTCCTCAATATGGATAAACAAATCCAACCCAAACACAAGGAGATGATGGACGAAGCGCTGAAGCTTTTCAGACACTCACCCCCAGTCACAGATCTAGGTTGAATCCATCATCATTCTTTTGCTCACTTCGCCACCCCAGTTCAGACAAAGCTATATGCGAATCAGTCTTGACCCTGTGCCTCATGGGAACAATCCAGCCCGAACTGCCAAGCCATGTCTTCCCTGGACCGGAACCAAGCATCCTGGGAGCGGTTTCGAGCTAACAGCCCTCATTAGCCAGGCTAGCTTAAATCCAGTGCCAAAGTGCGCAAAGGATCCACTTCTGGGCATACCCTGCCAACGTAGAGTGAACAAATCCAACTCCACCCTAAGATTCTACTTTTAAAAAATATTAAAAATATTGGTTGCATAGTTTTTCTAGCTTCTCCCAAACCCTAGATAGCAGAATTGATATTTTAACCCTTTCGATGCTGATGACGAGCTCAGCTCGTCATCACCCACGGGTGTCGTGTGCTGATGACGAGCTGAGCTCGTCATGAATATATGACATCCTGAATTTTTCAGCACAGGACGGGAAAACTGCCAGCAGCCATGTGGTTAATATGTGCTCTAGATTTCCTCATAGGACAGCCAGAGCCCTCCACAGTGAAAATAACTTTAGAGGGCTTGCCACTTTAGGTTCATGACAATATTACATTTCTACATGTTCAGTTTTTTAATACTATGCACTCTTCCTTTGTGGGCTACTAAGCCTACATAGTGGTGACTTATTATTATTTGAAAGGACGGTGTCCCCCTTTCAAAATGGTTATTTGACAGGCTGACCTGCAGGTTTAAACTGCAGCAGTCAGGTTAGATCGGTAGCCCTGAAGAAATATTTTACTCGTCACACTAATGAATGGCACAGTAAGTGCTGCAGCACACAAGTGACATTTTACTTTCCATGCAATCGGTGTAGTCTTTATGCCACATACCATGGCCGTACATTAGAATTAAATATGCCAATTGGGGTTAGCCATTTTTTGTTTTAGGGGTTAGAGAACATGAACATACAGGGGGCACTAGACAGCAGTGTAGGGTGCCAACAGATTGCTGATTCCAGGACTCAGTGCCAGAGAGGTTGTACTACTGAATAGGATAACAACTGTACACATAGGGAAGCATAGATTTACAATTCCTCACTCCACATCTGCATACTTTGAGTACATAGGTACATACATGTGTAGTTAGGGATAGAACGCCTAGACTTTCTTACCTGTCTGTATTTTGTTTGTCCTCTTTATTCTGTCCCATCTATATTTAGGGTGCACACCTACCAGATGAAAGTCTGCAGTTCCCGAGGAGCAAGTTGAAGGTCTAATTATAGGCCAAGCCTAAGACACAAGGGGCCGATTCACAGAACTATCTGAGACAAAATCCTAAACTCCCTACTTTTGGTATTCACAGAAGGCACTTACGATTTTTGGTATTCACCAGTACGGAGATCTCCCTCTGGGTGCAGAGAGTACGGTCCGGGTGCGGAAATTCCGGCCCGAGTGCGGACGTAAAGTTAGGAGTCGTAAGTGCGTTCTGCGAATACCAAAAATCGTAAGTGCCTTCTGTGAATACCAAAGGTAGTAAGTTTAGGATTTTGTCTCAGATTAGTTCTGTGAATCGGCCCCTACGTGTTTAGTTCTCTTCAGAAATTGAGAATGTCTGTTTCAAATCTTAAGTGGGTACGAAAGATGTTCCACATTGTGGAGATTTGCACATGTAGAATTGTGGTACTAGACTGTGTGCATGTGTGAGGCCTGTAAGCGAAAAGGTTCTGACTGAATGACCTTATTTAGGTGTATTTAAATAATCTATAATTATATATTGTAATTTAACTGAATGGTTAATTGTCCATAAAAGAGGTAAAGCAACAGATAAACTTACCAAATGAGCATAATGCAACAGAAAATATTGCAATAATTCCAGACTCTGATCATGCACTGAATGTTACATGTATATGATGGGTTTGCGTAATAGTGGAACAGGGCCAAACTAAAATGACTTGTACGACTATTGTGTGGCTTTGAGAATCAAGTATTGGTTTCCTAAATATCGTCTGCAGCACACAACACATCTCTTATTTTAAGGAGTCATTCTGTGAATGATGGCACAATATGTCTCAAATTCCAGGCTTACATTATCAAATGAATGAACATTCTGGAATAACTGTTGTTGATTACTGATAGAAATAACAAACTACATAAAGAGGACACACATTTTCTATACGCAGGAAAATTCCTTTATATGTGGTCTTCTTGTGTCTGGAGTCGATTATCCAAAGTTGTAATGAACAGATTTCCTGACAGTGCGTTTCCTCTGACACTTGACTGCTACATCTGTGCCAGCCATTCAAAGCCATCTGAGATACCTCAGGCGCAGCCCATATTCAATTTCTCATTTAATATTTCATTACGAGGGTGGTGTATAAAAACTAGAACCCTACCCTGGATATAAGTCCCAAGATCAATAGCGACAGAATATCAACCTTCATTAATGTCATATTCATCCCCACACCCTGAAGTAAAACATTTACTATTCTTAGCGCATTCTGCAATTACCTTTGGAAGTAAGTGTAAGGGGAGCTAAGAAATGTACTAACCTTATAATGTAATAGTAGGTCAATGAAGTGGATGCAATATCTTTCCATGAATGATTGACCCCTCCTATCCTTTCCCTGCAACTGGTTGGACAGTAAAATCCTGATACAATGCTCTTGTGCTGCCAATTCTAGTCTTGGCATGCTCTAATGGAACTGTTAGCAGTGCTTTCCAGGTATACTAGCCCTCATTGTATTGGATTTGTTTGAGGAGTCAACACTGAGGGTTGCCAATAAAAACATCTTTGGAATTTAAGCACCATGTCCCATTTACAACTTACCAATGGTTTTTTCTCCAGATGTGTGTTAAAATGTAGTATTTGCCACTTATTCGCTATATTGTTTAGGGGAGAACGTGAAAGGGAGAAGAACCCCAACTCCCCCCGCCAACCTTCACATGAATTGATCTTCAAATCCTATCAAATTTTGTCCAATTGTGCAACCATATTATGGTTTAAGATACATCAACTGAAGCATATTGCCCCCAATATTCCTCAGGGAGTTATTCTCAGGCCCACCATAGTGATACAACCCTTCAAAGTTTTAACCGCTGTTAATTATCCAGTGTGCTTCAAAATGCTAAATTTTCGTAAGCAAGCTATGGCGAGAACTGAGGTATGACCCATTTGACCAGGGCCTCACAATGACTTGTTACAGCCCTGCAGATGAGTCAGAGGGTTCTGTGGAGTGTAACACCTAAAATTTGATAATTGCATAGGTGGAAAGAACCACTGCAAACAATGAGATCTACAATAGCTTGCAGCACACGTAGGTGAGCTCATAACGGAAGGCTTCCAGTGATATTCGAGGAGAGGGTGCAATGACTTTTACAGTTGAACATACTTGTGTTTAATGATCAAGTAGGGTAAACGTTGCTCTACTAACTGTCTGTTTGATGTTTTCTGCAAAAGTGATACCGTGCCTTGGATGTCCAACTCACATATCGAGCAACAGCGCAGAGCTGAGGCCAATCCTGAAATTGATCATTGGGAATTTTAATGAAGGAAACGAACTAAACCTTTTCAGAATGGAAGAAGTATTGTCAGCCACTTCACAGGTGAGCCCCTGTATATTTTCCCCTGGAGATCACTTAAGTTGTATGTCATGTGAATGTAAAAGAAGGACAAACATTAGACAGGCATTGAATGAGGAATTGACCAAAAGTGAGGAAGAGTATAGATATTGAGGTGTCCTTCTTCTCATTCACTCAATCCACTGTCTGGAAGCTGGTGGTACCCCCATTTGGTTGGCCTAAATTTTCACCAAGATTTATTATTTTGTTTCAGTTAGCCTTGGATGAAATGTTTGAGCACGCTAGTATAATCTCATATAATTTCCAGCATTGCGCATTGCACTTGTTATGAGAAATTCCTGTGTATATGTCACTACACCATGTGTAATTTAATGTTAGTTTGCATAGAAATCCTATTGCAAGAGCACAGGCATAAAACAGAACTTATTGGTAATTTGCAGAACTTCTGATTTTCTTGCCTTTTCTTAACCTTAGAATGAGCCCTCACATTCAAAATAAACACAAGAACCCATTTCACATTACAATATACAATCAAATGCCATGTGTTCATTGTATGTAATTTCACGTGATTTCCAGTATTTTATCCGAAATTTTGTGGAATTATGGAAAAGGAAACCACACAAATTTCCCACACTCCTGGTTTCAATCCAAGGCAAGCTTCTTTGACATTTCACTAATCCTATTGCATCCCTACCATGCCTTCAACTGCACACAGCAATGACAATCTCTTGTGCTCTCTTCATTGTGCAGTTACCCTCCCTGTGATTTTTCTGAACTCTGAAGAAATGGGAACTACTAAGACACTGTAGAGGTTTCTTTATTGAACTATTCCTATATTGAAGAAGTCTATCCTAGTGCTCTAGCCCTCCTTCTCATGGAGTTCTGAAAAATTGCTAATACAAGGTTAGCATTCCATGTTCAAAATTATTTTGTCATATATTGTGGAGGCTCTGTCAAGTTGCAAAAAGTGTATCTTTACTCTGATGCTCACATTGAAATAGTAGGCATATTTGTGAAGTGGAAGCCGTATGCAAAGTCTTATAAGCATATTTTTGCATGAGAGGAGAGTTGGCACTGCAAACTGTGTGAGTCAAAACCATTTAATTAACCATCAAATGTACATAAATGTGCAAAAGAATGACCAACACGTGTCGGTAATTGGCCTTCGACTGGACTGTAGAGTTCACTTTGCCAATCAATCTGTTTTAAAGTTCTAGTGTGCAGTAAATCCCTTTAATATTTTTAAAACAAATAGAACCCTACAAAAATGTCTGCCCGACCTGTTATGTTATTTGATCTTGTATAGCGCTCAGCTACTCATGAGTGTCCCGGCGCTTGCATCCAGGAAGAAGACTGACAGAGAATGCTGTAAAGCAAGGCACTAGAAAAGGAATGTTTTTAGTTTCTTCTTAAACACCAAGGGATCTTGCGTGTTACGCAGTGCCAAGGGTAACTTGTTCTACGCCAGTCTGGTGCGGCGTAAAAAGGAG
Source organism: Lissotriton vulgaris (assembly GCF_964263255.1). Taxonomy (NCBI): domain Eukaryota; kingdom Metazoa; phylum Chordata; class Amphibia; order Caudata; family Salamandridae; genus Lissotriton; species Lissotriton vulgaris. Next base: position 31,835 of record NW_028243144.1, read on the forward strand.
TTACCGCCCAACCGATGGCGGGAGAACCTGGCAGTCAGCATCAGCTGCTGGCTGGAAGAGCATAGTTGTCTCCCAGGGGAGTAGAAAGCTAGTAGTTTCTGTAGGTATTTTGGGCCCGAACCGTAGAAGGCTCTGTGGGTTATCATGAGTGTTTTGAATTTGAAACGGGCCTCCACAGGGATCCAGTGTAGAGCGCGAAGGTAACACCGCACAGGCTGACGGGCCGAAACACCGGCTAGAAGTCTGGCTGCAGAATTCTGTATTACCTCAAATTTCTTCACTAGAAAGCCTGGGCAGCCGGCCAGGACAGCATTGGCGTAATCCAATCTCGAGAGGATCAGGGCACGGACTACCGTTTCCCATGTGCTGTCCGGGAGATAAGGAAGAAATGTCCTCATGGTCTTAAGTAGACCAAAGCAGATGCCTGCCAATTTCTTAATATGGGTTTTTAAATTGAGGTCTTCATCGAACCATACGCCAAGGTTTTTTGCTGCCCCTTTCTTGGCAGAAGGGCAGGTGAAATCGGAGGGCCATAGTTTCTCCCTAAAGTTGGCCGGAAAAGCACCAAAGAGAAGCACCTCCGACTTTCCTTCATTACATTTGAGATGGACATCACTGTTTTCAACCCATGTTTTTCAAAGATGTAAACAATTAATACCTAACACATGAGGAATTATTTCTTCAAATACAACACAACACGTTATAATATACCACTTCAGAGTAGAAACTAAATCAGTTTTCATGAAACGCATAGTCAATTAATGCTACCTTTTATTAATACTCCCCTCATTCAATCTTTCAACTATGACTATTACGTTCATTACAAAGATTCAAACATAAAGATTCCTCTTGGAAGAGGAGGGACCGGTGGCACAAGCTAACATTGTTCTTCGTAATTAGGGTCTGGCTCAAATAGATTCCTTCAAAACATAATTAATTTAGGTGCTACAATCCCAAATGATTCAAACAATTTCCAATATGTTGTACATTTTAACATGGTTCCATATTCATATTCAAGGCAAACGACTGTTATTGTTAAAAGGATGTCATGTTGACATTCCTTAATACATGTTTCCATATGCCCTTCTATGAGCTAGAGCCATCTTCAAGAAGTTCACAAATAACCCTCTTCTATACCATTTAATACAAAATGTTCACATCCTAAATTGGGGGTGTCTAGGCAAGACATGAATTTCAAGATTTGTGCATAACTATTTATCAACTATTCAAGCACTGCAACAAGCCTCCTTGTTGCGCTGCGATTCATGAAATGGAGAGGGCAGGAAAGAGCCATATTTGACATTAATCATGGATTCCTGCTCTCTGCCCATGTCTAGCACCGACACAGCCCCCCTTGCACCATGGTGCAAAGGTGCCTTAGTTGTAGGCAGGACTATTTTCGCGCGGGAAGGGGCACCTCCCTGCACAAAAACAATCCTCAGAGGCATTTTTCTCTTCCTAAGGGTGTTGCAGAATGAGGCACACCTGGAAAGTGGAAACAACTAGGAGAAATAAAGACATTCTTCCTTGTTGCGCCTTTGATGGGAAGGCGTACAATTCTGATGCATTCGCAGGTCTCCCAGTGTTGGTAAATCTGGGAATGTTTCACACTGCATGGGTGGATGCATGGTAAGACCAACCCTCCACTGATAGCACAACTCCTTGCTGCAGAGTAACGCAAGGCAGCAATTTGCGCTGCCTTGCATTACTCTAGACTTATCAAGCCATGCAGAGCCACGCAATGTGGCTTTGCAAGGCTTGGTAAATCTCATTTAGGTTTTGCGTCGAACCTGGGTCTTCAAGCGTGATAAATATGGGTGGTAGAATTTTCCAGGAACAGCCCTAGCTAATGGTATTATTAATGTCCCTAAGGACAAAGTGCTAGTGCTTAGTGCTTAATTACATCCATGTGTTATCATATAAAACAATTCATCCTCATGGAGAAATCATCGACACATCCCATATTCCAATCCACAATTATTGTAAAGTGCTATGTACTGAAATCTATACAAGATATAAAAGTACTGAACTCTATACAAGATATAAAAGTACTGAACTCTATACAAGATATAAAAGTACTGAACTCCGTACAAGATATAAAAGTACTGAACTCCATACAAGATATGAAAGTGCTGAACTCCGTACAAGATATAAAAGTACTGAACTCTATACAAGATATAAAAGTACTGAACTCCGTACAAGATATAAAAGTACTGAACTCTATACAAGATATAAAAGTACTGAAAACTATTCAAGATATAGAAGTACTGAACTCCATACAAGATATGAAAGTACTGAACTTCATACAAGATATAAAAGTACTGAACTCTATACAAGATATAAAAGTACTGAACTCTATTCAAGATATAAAAGTACTGAACTCCATACAAGATATGAAAGTACTGAACTCCATACAAGATGTGAAAATAGGGCTGGGAACAGAACATTAATTCTCAATCACAGACTTAACATAGTTTGTGTTGTTCCATGTGCAGTACCATTATGACAATATATAAAGTCCCTATGCTGAAAGTAAAAAACTGTTCATAACCGACCACATTCAATACATTGATACCTAAGATGGCAAAAGCACCTCAATAAATACTATTTGTCATAAAAAAATACTTCACAATTAATACTGGGCCATGAATAACCCAGTACTGCAAATGTGACTCCCACTTCTTACTTGCAGCCTGTCATTGAGAAGGAAGGATCACATCACATTGGTGACCTATCACATTGCTTTTACTGATGAAGTGTAGTAGAATATGGAATAAGTTCTCACATTAACTTCCATACCTTAATTTCCCGAGCAGCTCTCCCACTAGCTGCATTTTATACCCAAGCCACTGTAATCCTGTTATTTAGCATACATATTTTAGGAACTCTTTAACTTTCATTATCTACTTCTAGTTTCTTTGCTACCTCAGTGACCATTAAGACATATAGAGCATGCATATGATAGTTCAGGACTCAATATGAATGGCAACTGCTTTATATTCAATCAATCAATCAATCAATCACTTGTAACGCGCACTACATACCCGCGAGGGTCCTGTTTCTGTACACAATCATTATTCATGAATCATCTTCTGCCTGTGTGCATCTACACTACTTTGTCATGCATTCTTGAGTGCATTTTTTGATGCAAACATGTAAAAAACTATGTACATTTTCTGTGTGTCATAAATACAGGTCGTGGCTGGAAAGCCACTGTAATCCTGTTATTTAGCATACATATTTTAGGAACTCTTTAACTTTCATTATCTACTTCTAGTTTCCTTGCTACCTCAGTGACCATTAAGACATATAGAGCATGCATATGATAGTTCAGGACTCAATATGAATGGCAACTGCTTTATATTAGAGCATCCTGTTTCTGTACACAACCATTATTCATGAATCATCTTCTGCCTGTGTGCAACTACACTACTTTTTCATGCATTCTTGAGTGCATTTTCTGATGCAAACATGTAACAAACTATGTAAATTTTCTGTGTGTCATAAATACAGGTGGTGGCTGGAAAACGCTTTGAAGTTGAATATCTATACAGAGAAACTGATTGCCCTAAGAGTAAATTCAAAGAAGTACATTCGGATTGCAAACCACTGGAAGTAAGTAGTATCTACATCGCTCATGTAAGGACATGGTATGTTGTACTGTTTATAACTTCAGTGCCAAGAAGAATGTCCTACTTTGGTGTTGCCCATTCACTACAAAAGCAGTTAATGATACCATACATGCTTAATTGTACTGCAACTTTTACATTGTTTGGCAATTTGAAGAGGAATTGTATTACCATATTACAAATGAGGGTATACATATTTGTAAAGTGATATTTCATATAGACACAGAATGTAGTAATACCACATCCAGGCATGTCAAACCCACGCCCATAACCACCAACAGATTCTGCACCTTTGTATGTGAAAAAACTCAAAGGCTGGTCTGTATTCACTATACAATCATGCAGCATGGCAAGTAAAGTTGCTATTCTGCGTTGCCCATTGGCTTAAAAATAGCCCTCATGGTGCGGGGCCCTGAGCTCCAGGGGGTCCTCCCCTTGCACTGTGCACGGACAGAGGGCCCCTGGGCTGAGAGCGCATGTCTGGGTCAGGCGCATGGGGCCTCCAAATACTTTGCAGGGGGCTACTCCTCAAATTTTGTTGCGCCACAGACATTGCATGATTGGGAGAGAGCCGAACTGTGCCATATATACCAAGATGTTTCACTGTTCTGCTTTCCCCCTGCACTTGTGCACTTTTAGCTGCCATGCGCCAATGCACACACCCTTCTCCATAGTGTAATGGTATCTGGAATGTGGTAAGCGTAGTTTTTGATATAAGGAAGGACTCCCTTACAGTACGAAAACATAAGCTTTAAAGCATTTCCCACTGTGTACATGCGCTGTAGAATGCTGCACACATGCAAAGAGGAAAAAATGGGGCGAATAACACACTTCTCCTGGTTATCCCTCCATTAAGAAGGTGCAGGATTCTGGCAAAACCACCCTGGCTACAAATATGTCTAGAATAGATAAAGATTTACCTGAAAACCCATAGGTGGTTGCATTGGAACTTAAACGATCCACTCATGCAACACCTCCTTGACGCGAATTAACTCAGGGTTGTGCATTGCAGACAGGCCCGGACTGGCCATAGCGGGCACCGGGCAATCCCCCAGTGCGCCGCAAGGGTGGGGGACGGTTTTGAGCCCCTGGGGGCCAATTTTGTTCTAGGGCTGTTTTTCCAGCATACCGGCCCTAGCAAAGCGCTCGGCGGCACCTCCAACCCCACCACGGGGGGGATGGGGGGAGGGGCGGCCGAGCACTTTGCCAGGGCTGGTTTTGGTTTCCAGTCCGGCCCTGATTGTAATGTTTTTGGTTACAATGCAAACTGATTTGTGTTGGATTGTAAATGCCACCACTACACTTTGCCACCGGCTTGCTTTCAGAAAGTAACGCTAACCTGACTCAAAGAGTTTGTAAATCTGGACCACAGTTTCTATCCATTATTACTTACTTAAAGCTACTGCAGTTACCAGGTTACCACAAGTATTGGGTAACACAGATACACAGTTTTGTTTTCAGAAAGGGACAGAAGTACATAGCCATTTTGTGGTCACAAACCCTACAATATGTAAAATTAAAGGATTTGCAACAACAAATGGCATTTTTGTATTTATTTGACTCATACTGAATTGGGATTAGGAAGGGGTGTGAAAGGGATGTTCCACCTATGTTAGTATGGTGTGTGTCAATAGAAAAGAAAACAGTATTTGAAAAGCTCGAACTAATCACCTGTAAGGATCTCAAGGTGCTGGGGGCCGTTGGGGAGTGAGCTATTTCCCAGAGTCACATGATCCTGAGCTGATGTGCCTCCGGTGCTGGGGATCGAACTGGGAGCACCTCGCTTCGGAGTCAGCTGCCCTGGCCGCTGCACCACACCCCTCCTTACCTCCTTTGAACAGTTACCTGCTTCAAAGGAGGTGGTGACTGATTTGCAAAAGGTAGGCTGTCCCTTGGACACTTTCCCCTTTTGGAATCATGTCCAATGACTGCAGAGTGTGCAGTCAGTGGGCCAGGGCACCACTGTGTGCTCATCCCAATGTTTTCTCCAATGGGCAACTTTTATGTTTTTTAAAGTAGCATGGGTTCCTTTAAAGTACGTGGACTGTTTTTGCCACCATCCCTGTTCTTAAAGCCAATCACAGTAGTCACACTGCTTCCAGAAATTCCGTGATGCAGCCTATTGGTACACCGTCACATCGAAAAATTAAATATTGTTTGAAAACGGTATCTTAGTACATAAGGCCCTAAATAAGGGTCTAAGTTGTACAGATGATGGGCAGGACCCACATAGGTCACAAGCAAGAGTCGCACTCTGTTAATTTTCTTGACGTACAATTTACACCACCAATTTGTAACATTTGTTGTTACAGTGGTTTAATTACTATTAACACATGATGTTTGCAACATGCACATCTGCCTCTGTTCTGCATGTTCCTAATGATGGACATGAGTGCATCACCCATCCATTGTCATGATAGGGTCAGCCTTCCACATGTGCCACTGAACACTGCTCTCTTATTGAAAGTTAACTAATGGCATTTCCTATTTGGTGCTGTCAAAGAAAGTCCATACCATTTTTGCTGCGACACTTTGACCCGATAGGTTAACATTAAGACGTTCAGTGAAGTTTAGATTCTGGTCTAATAGAGTACCTGTTATCACCCTGGGCAAAGCACATTCTGAGCACAATGCCCCGATGAAGAACTGAACTTTGGAGATTAGACTAAGATCTGCATTGATTGCTACTTCAAAGTGTGTAGAGAAAATCAGGAGGGGTTAATATTTGATGCAACCGGGTAAATGGTGATTCATTTTGAGGATGGTAGCAAAGAGGGAAGACCCACCTAACCAGTTAGTCTTGTGCATTGCCTATTTGTAGAGACCTGTGTTGAGAAGTGTTCAAATAAATCACAATGTATTATTATTTAATACAGTTTATCATTTCAATTTAAAACAATCAATATACACTAGGTCTTTCCTGATGGAGTCATAGACAACAAGGACCCTATTACGATGTCGGTCGGTGAGCCTCCGACCGCTCATCGGAGGCTCACAGACCGACATTGTAGGTTTGAAGTCCAACCGCCTAATTACAATGTAGGTGATTGGAGTTTAAACCGTCAATTCAGACCACTGGCTTCTGATGGGCTCAAGGAGCCTGTTGGCCAGTCAGAGGCCGCATATAATCCCTAATGGATGGTGTTTCCGCTGTGGGGATTATGATGTCAATTTCCAACAGGCATTTCATGTCGGGCTTAACGACATGAAAAAAGCCTGTCAGAAAGCGATTTTTGGTACCCCTAGCAGGGTTCCCATACCTCAGCGGCCTCCGGTTTGGGTCCTGGGGGACACCAATGGCGCCCCTGTTAATCCCTGCACAGTGCCTGCAACACAGTGCAGGGATTAACCAAAACTCCCATTTCTCTATGGGATCTTGTGCTGTGGTCGTTTTTTGACCGAAGCACAAACTCCCATAGAGAAATGGGAGCTTGCGACCACACCATGTGTGGACACCACATGATTGCGGTGTCAGGACCACCAACCGTAGATCAGTCGGTCCCGAGACCATGGCAGTATTAGTTTGAGGGAACTCCGACCAACATAAGAATGAGTCCCCAAATGTTTTGCTCAAGCATATAGTGTCCCAGAGCTTTCTTAAGGCAGTTCTATTGTACCCAGAAATAAAAGCAAAAGAAGGAAATATTTGTTCACAGTCAGGTCTGTGATCACCACTTTCCTCCACTGGTCACGTACATTTGTTTAGTCTAGTGAATCGTAGTCTCTGATGCTTTTCCCATCCTTGATAAAACGTTGTGGTGCTAAATATTAGAGGAAAACGTGTCCGCTCTAGCTACATCTAGAAGAGCCTCATTTATATTGAGATTTTAAGATTGATATTAAAAGTTTACTCCTTGATAATCGGTGTGAATTATTTGAAAACTGCTCAATGCACATCCAAGATAGAGTGCTATGAGCCCCTACAAATGACCAAGGCCCACAGTATGGTTCCAGCTATCTGATAACAGCAAGCGTATACGATTGGAGATGTTCCACAGAGTATAGGTAATCATTTACTGGACTTATGATTATATGAAAAAGAATGGACTGGCTCATTCTGATTACAGAGTACATCATTTGGTGGGAGGAAGTATCTTGTCGTGTTTATAATTTGTGTTAGTGTTGACCACAGAGGCCATAGAGAAGTCACAAAAAAAGTTCATCACCCATATGATTTCAGGTAGCAGAAACACAACCACTGGACAGATGTTTGGTCAAAGAGTGGTAATTTGTGTTGCAAAATTAAATAAAATGATTGTCAAAAAGCCTGTGAGAAACAATGGCATTGTAGGTTGACAGGTTAATGATGGGTAAGGAACAATTCTAGAGGAATTGGGGGCCTCAGATTTTCTGACCAGGAGTGCAGTCATTGTGTATTTGTGTGGTACTGGATAAAGAATTCAACCTTTCTTCAGTGTTTGATCTTGGGTTTAGAAGGTTGAGATCATCTGTGAATTATTTTTTAATTAGATTTTTGGCCAACTGGGCTGTTCTTTTGGTGGTAGAGGGGCTATCAAATGCATGTGTAGCATGGTGTTCTATTGTTGTGGTTTTATCTAGGACCCTAATTAAATATTTCATAGTAGCCAATGCAAACCAAATGCGGCAAGGCTACTTCCTTAGACTCCTAGAAGGCACAACGAGTTCTTACAACATACCAAACCTCCAGCAACCTGGGAATTCCCCGTGCTTTTGTTTGGATTTGTCCTAGAACGCCTGTGAGCACTGAAGGAACGGCCCGTTCTTAGTGACATCTTTTTATTGACATCTTATGTCCAACCTTACGTCAAACACGGCACCTTCCAGGTATAAATATACCAGCGTTTGCCTTAAGCAACACACGGTGGTGTGGAGCAGAGCAGCTATCTACTTATCCGAAGCCCAGCTGATGCGAGTGCTGAAGGAAGCCGTCCCTCCCATTTGACGCACTGAGAAAGACGCTGTCTTTTTCTCCTGCCGAGAAAATCCAGCTCCAGTGTTTCCAGTCACCCTTGCGGATTGCTGCGACATCGAGTCCTGAGAGCGAGATACAAGACCTCCTCCATTCTAACACCAAGGTACGGAGCTGATTAGATCACTAGAGAATTCTTGAGTCAGAATCTTGGCAAAAACTAACTTAACTTAAACTGCAACTCATTTACTCCTTCCCACGTACTAGGCTTAGGTTAGGTACATCGGGGTAGGCGTATTTAGAAGCACCAGTTGAGTACGTTTAGTCAAACTATTATCGATGTATGTAACTGTATATATTTTATACCTTTTAAGTATCATATGGCTCAGAAACCATATCAATGCTTTTACAGTATTATTTCATAATACTCCTTTTACTGTACGCACTTTACTTTATAACAAGTATTGTAATTAAGGCAATTCATTTCTCTTGCATGAGAAAGAAGACTGCTCAATAAATAACACCTTTTATTGAAAACCCCCGTCTCTCTATTTCTCTGCACTCTGGTGAAACTAAGTATGCACGGTTGACTGAGTGAAAAAGCTATCTATTGTTTTCATACTACTCTGGAGATTTACTCCTTATTCTGGGAGAGCAAAGTTGTCATGTTTATGCGGTTGCCAGAAGCTGAATCCCTTGTCTAATCAGGGAAGTTCACTCCTCCCTGTTCATTTAAGAAAGTTTATAGTGACCTCTGAGCTAGCTGGCAAACCTAAATTAAGTCTAACATATTCAATAGAGACCTAGTCGACCTCAGTCCTACGTCTAAACTATCGTTTATGTTATTCCAATACGCACAGCCTATTGGGAAAATAGGAACTACACTACATGGCGCCCAACGTTTGGTAAGGCGATAATCTAACACAAGATACTAGAGTAACTCAGTCGTGCTTTTTCACACAGACCCCTTTTCCCATAAAAACTCCAATAGACGTTTGGAGTGGGTGAAAGGTTAATATCCGCCGGAACTTAGTAGGATGAGAATCCTATGTATTAGTTTACGGTATAGTCAACGTTGATGGATACAGTGTTCCAAAATATTGTGCACCTAAAGTTTGTTTCCTTGAAACTTGATCTGCAAACTTTCAGTCAGTAAAAATGTCAGAAAGTGACGACAAAAGGGAGAGAGCTAGACTAGCAACTCAACTCGCAGCGGACGACACAACTGTCCAAAATACCAACTCGGATGCAATAATCATCCCGGTCAATATAAGAAAAACCATAACTTTAAAACTTATAGAAAATGGAGTATCATCAAGAGGTGGTACCGTAATATTTGTGGTAGAGGCACATGAATTTCGGCAGACAGAGGTATTCTTTTCCTGGACAAATTTTCCAGCAGCACACGCTGTAACACATGAGTTCCACTACTACAAAATAGCTGAAGCTACATAGGAATACTCCCCTTTCGAGGAAGTTGAAATTCCACTAACGTATCAAGAGCACCTGCTCTTGTTTAATGGCGCCCTAAAACATCAAAATCACATTACCAGGCTCGGTCCACTAGGTAGACCAGGAGCCACACGGCCGGTTCTAGCCAGCTAAACGTCAAATCCCGACATTGATAAAATGTCAAATGAAGAACTCTTAGTTAAAATACAAGAATTAACAAGAGCATTTAGGGATTTAGTTCAATTAACATTAGATGGTACAACATATCAAATTAAACCCCAACTAATTGAAAATCCTGAAAAAACTTTTATTAAAGATAATCTCAATTCTCAAAAGAAAAAGTGGGAGGGTAACAAACAAACCACTCCCAGAGAAAAACAATTTCAGTCCAGAGGAAGGTCGACCCAATGGAGAAATAGATCTTCAGAAGGGGGGGACAAGTCTCCCCAAAGGGAACCCTCTGAAAAAAGATACAACCTTAGAAATAGGGACAACTTGAGGAAACCTGACAGATATCAAGATATTGATACACGCTCCTCTCGATCTTTTCAGAATCGGAAAGAAGAGGACGTTCAGAACATAAAGAAGAGCACGTCAAGTACAAAGACAAGGAACCTGCTCATCAAAGTAAAAAACAACAATTTCCAAGGAAGAAGGTAGCGAGTATTAAAATAAAACATGCCGAGAATCCTGAGGACACAACTGAAAAACGAAGAGTGGGCCCAGACATTGCTAGACAGCGCAGCAGAAGTGAGCATAGCTCACAAGATCCTGATGAATCTTCTGGAGACAGTGGACACAAATTAATACATTCAATTGGAAACTGCAGACACGCGAGTTAGCGTGCCCCATAAACTATATGAAAGAACATTACGTATAGAGGGAGATAAAACTAGGAAAATTAAAGGTCTCTTTTGGGAGAACCTATCTAAAGGCTACGATATCCTTCTAGCAGAAAAGGATTGGCCACCAGAGTTTGTCAGGGAGTGCCCACATGGCAAAGAAATAATTATGCCTGCCTTCTCAAATCATATCCCAATTCATAAAAAATACACATTTGCAAGAAAATGGGCAGTGGCCCAAGCCCCTGCATTATATAAAAATCATGTAGGATGGTATTAGGATTCTCCTCACCATAAAATCCAGTTAAAAAAATCAACCTACTGCACAGAGGCAGTATCTGGTTAAGCAAGAAGCTAAAAAACAAGTAAAAGAAATTTTAGATCAACTTGAATATCAGGGGGTGATTGAAACATGCACCTCACAAATGAACAATCCTTTGTTTCCTGTCTCCAAACCAGACGATTCATATCGTCTAGTTTTGGACTATAGACATCTAAACTCCTGCTGTAAAACTTTTTCAGTACAAAATTCACACAGTGCAACACTAATGAATAACATTGTGTGCAAAAAATATAAAACAACATTAGATATTTCAAATGGTTTCTTCTGTCAAAACATAGCACCTGAAAGCAGATATTTGACCGCTTTCTCTAGCATGGGGACCCAAAAACAATTTTGTCGTCTCCCACAGGGATTCAAGAACAGCCCAGGATTATTTTCAGCCAGTGTAACAGAATAACTACAAATATATGATGATGAGGCATTATCCTATGTCGATGACATCTATGTTACAGACGATGACCTGGAGACTCACTTGAAAAGAGTGAACACCATAATACTTGGGTTCTCAGCTGAAGGGTACAAATTTAACTTTAAAAAATCACGAATCGCCCATCTAACTGTCCTATTTTTAAGATATGAATTATCGAGTGAAGGCAAAAGCCTAGCAGACAATTTCTTAGAGAAATGTGCTGTACTCCAGGCTCCAAAAACGCTGAAGAACGTAAATCAATACTGGGTTTCCTGAATTTCGGAAGAACATACATTCTAAATTATGCAGAAAGGGTTAAACCTCTCTACGAACTAATAAAACCTGATTGTAAACCAATTAATTGGACTCAAAAACACACAGAGATATTAAGTTACTTACAGACAGATATGTTAACTAAAACAAAACTGCAAACACGCGCAAATGAACGCAACCTCTTAATCCAAGTAATCCCAGGAAGATGCGGATTCACATACCTGACCTCTAATGAGGGAGAAATGGTCCCCATAGCTTACAAATCACATTTGTAAACAAAAGCTGAAATGAAATTCAGTTCAACTGAAAAAATTCTTACTGCGGTTCAAACTGCTGTAGCAAAAGAAAGAGCCCTCGCACAAGGTAAACAAATAATTATCGTTACACCAATACCTGCCTTAGAAGTAGTAACAAGAGCAAGCATCCCGAATGCTAAAGCTTTACATCCGAGATGGATACAATGGGTTAACTCTCTTGCTGCACCGGACGTAGTATGCGAATTTGATCCCAGTTTAAAAACACAAGAATTTCTACAATATGAATATGAATGTCCTCTGCCGGTCGAGATTCTGCCTCTAGAACATTACGGTTGTATAATATATACAGACGGCTCAGCACAACCCGCGGTTGGGGGTGAACAAGCCTACAGTGCTGCGTGCGCGATTGTTAAAGGTCGTTGGCACGAAGGGAAATTTAAACCTTTGATAACTAAAACTCAAGTACTCGGAGACTGTACAGCTCAGCGAGATGAACTACAGGCCTTTAAGATGGCACTTGAAAATAGCGAACGATAATTCCCCACACTAATAGTGTGCGATTCCTATTACTGTGTCCAGTCTTACAATGAATACTTACAGAACTGGGTTCAAAATAACCACAAAGATGCAAAAGGTGGCACAATCAAGCATGAAATGCTTTGGGAACAGGTAGTTCTTTTGCAAAAGGAACTACAAAAGACTCACGTGATTCATACACTGAGTCATCAACGTGATGGCGTTCACGTTGCAGGGAATTCATTGGCTGACGAGGCCGCGAAAGCAGCTGTACAAACGGCTTCCGTAGCTGCCATTACTCGGTCAAAAACAAAAATAGACACCGAGATAATGCAAGCTGTCAGTGCTTCAGTAAAAAACAGCGCAAGACACTCCCGAAAGGCTTTTTAGTAAAGTACTCATACAAAACTGATGTGAACAACGTTCCGTTTGCTCAAATCCCTGGAGTGGGGATAAGAGCAATTCCAAACACAGAGCACAGATTAGGACTAATTTTAGCGGCACACGAAGGTCTCGCCTCTGCACACGCTGGTGTTTCCGCCACAGTATCATTATTAAAACAGAGGTATTGGTGGCCACGAATGAGAAAACAGACTAGGAACTATGTTCTAGAATGTGAAATATGTCAGAAAATGAAAGTATCAACAGTGAAACGACCAGCGCAGACGCCCCTTCTTATCTCAGACAAACCATTAGCATGTGTTTATCTGGACCACTGTGGTCCCTTACAAAGGAACGGCAACTATAAATATATCATGGTCGCAGTGGATTCCTGTACGAGATTCATTTGGATGTGGCCCCAGCGCTCGGCTGACACCAGAACTGTTATAAAAGATTTGCGAGTCTTTATCGGCACATACGCAATTGGCATGCTACATTCTGACCAGGGTCCTGCGTTTAGCTCTCGGGCTTACAAGGAGGCCATGGGCAGCATGGGCATTGCATTTCGGTATTATAGTCCATTCCATCCCGAGGGAAATGCAGTAGTGGAGAGAAAAAAACGGGACATAAAGCAATCTATAAAAGCGAGGGTATTAGGTTCAGGTGATGGGTGGGTCAAACATCTAATAAGTGTCCAACGTAGTCTTAATAATATGCCAAGAAATTCTCTAGGAGGTATCAGCCCGTATGAACTTTTATTTGGTACTAGAATGAATATTCAGGATTTAGATTGTCAAACTTCAGTGGTGCAACAAAAAGCTTTTGATATCAAAGATCGTGTGGCTGTTTTACAGGGCTTAAATGAAACAAGGAAAAAGTCTGAGTAACGAAAAGTTAAAGCCAACTACCACTGAAGAAAACCCACCTGTCCCAGCACGACCTGTCTGGATTCCAAAGATTGGGGATCTGGTCAGAGAAAAGATCGCGGTAAAGAAGGAATTTGGGCCTTCTTACAGAAAAGCAGTACCTGTTTTAGCTATCAGCGGAACAAGATCAGATGTACTACCGCCCCTTGCTGGTAAAAAGAACCGAGTTGTATCAATCGACCTGGTGAAACCACAACCATGTGGCCAATAATAAGTAGCAGGCCCAGTGGTCTCCCAAGAAGTAGTAGAAGACCAAATCTTGCTACAATCCAAGAGGTTCAAACTGAGAGACTAATCACATTCGACAAACCTGCAGTAATTAAAAAAGGACTATGCAACAAAGCCATGGAACTTGTGCCTCTTGAAACCCAAATTGCAACAATCCAACAAGAAACACCAGTCTACAATGATGTAGCCTCGAACTATACAAAAGTAACAAAAGAGAATGCAAAGATCAATGGAAATCCGGAAGCAATCCCACCAATTGACAGAACTGCATCTGGCTACTTTATCAACTTTGATGATTTTTCCGATGATCCAAGTCAACATGGAGACAAGCCAGAAACAAAAACATTCAAAGAAAAAGTCAAAGAACTCTTTTTTCAGCTCAAAGAAACATATCTAACTTCTCAATGGATTAAACTATGGATTGTGTTAGGTGTACTTTTCCTCCTTCTATGGCTCATCTTAGTTTTAAGTTTGGGTAGATTTATTGATGGAAAATATAGTACAATGGACACAGCAAGTCAGAACATCAACTTGGTCCTGAAACCACACAGATCATCACACATTGAAAAACAAGAACTGTCATCAGTGAACATCACAGCCATCCCTATACCTGGTGGTATAGCATGGGACAAAACTGACTATGAAATTTATGGCCCGCTTGAGCTCTTGAAATTTCTACATGAATTTAAAATTTCATTAAGTGACTTTGTATCACCTAGTAGTTTCTCTGATAATTGGGACTTTGAAAATATTAAAAATATGATGTCAGATTTAGAAATATCAGCAAAATCTACTGCACATGATTATCTACAGGGTTCGTCGAGTTATGAGGAAATGTACTGTTTTAACCACTTTGGGCATCATTATCTGCATAAATCTGCAAATCCTTGAAATACTTTCAGTTATAATCAATGGGAACATTGTCCAATCCCGCCAAAAGGCAGCTCAAAGACCTTTCTTGAGAAATTCACATATTTCTCAGGGTTTAATGTCACTGATCCTGAAACATTCTATTTTAAAATATCAAATAAGACAGGGGTGAAAAACATGTTGACAAATACTAAACTGATTTATTCTGAAAAATGTTATGAAAAAATGTCTACAATTGGTTTTGAATTTTGGAAAAACAACATTGAGACAAAATCGATATGGGGAACAAAAGAATGGCAGGTACAAGGTGTAGAAGCCTGCATGATCCCAGAACAAATAATGTTTCTGAATGACACAATTCAGCAGACAACCTGTCTCTGTTTAGCCAAGATAAAAGATCTAAACAACCCGTCTATTCCAAAGCCAATACCTGATAGAAACACCACTACAGATGAGGGGTTAGACGTGGCCTATATTTTAAAACAAAACAGAACACTTCCTGACTGGAAAAAATGGTTGATCTGGCCCAAAGACACTAATAACTGTCATAATAGATTCCTGAACAAAATACAGGGGTTCAAACAGAACAGGCCAGACCCGAGATATTCCCAAAGACAACATCCAGGGATAGTTACAACATACAGTGTAGGAAAATTATGCCTCGAGTGACTACAGAGATTTACACTTCCTGAAATTAAGCAACACTTAACTTTACTTAAAGAAGGTGCTGACTTGCGAGATTTCAAACTGGGACCTCGCAAACAGCGTCAAAAACGTTTCAAATACGCCGGTATATACGCAGCATACAATGAAGCTTGGAAATTAAATCAAATTGAAACTGCTGAAAAAATACGAGAAATTGATCGTATTAATTTGGAAAAAACATTTTCTGTAGTGGACAATGGGTTAACGACTCTGTCCTCCAGGATCTATTCACTGGACAGCATTGTATCATCTGCAATTGATATAATAGAACAGGATATGATAATGTTACAACATGGTCAGTCCCAATTGCGTTCTATTGTACAGCTAGGCTGGACTTTACAAAATCTGCGTTCAGGTCACGTGCCATGGCCTCTAATCAACACAACGTCATTATTTTCTATCTTTAACCTTACTGATAGACAAATCTCATTGTCACAGAAAGGAGCAGACTATACGATGCTAAGCATTGAAAAACTTGAGAGATTACCATTGACAATGTCAGAAAGACCTGTCATTGAATGGATAATACATGGCACCATTACAATCCCGATAACGACTTTCCAGTTTCAATACTGCCAGAAGTATATACCAGCAGGCCTGTATGAAAGGTTGGGTAAAGGATACATCAAATCAACCTGGAATTTACCTTTTACTCATAGATGTTGGAGTGGGGGCAATAGAGAGGTATTTCTTAGTGGTACTTATTGTAAAACATCACTGAGCGGTACAGTCCTATGCGAAGGTATAAACTTGCACGGATCTTGCAAGGGTTCATCAAACAACCTTTCATGTCATCTGCACGGCACTCCAGCTACACAGATAGAGCCCTTTTTCAGACAACTTTCCAACTGTAGCTACGTTATATTAAGTGACCACAGCTGTTGTGGAATGGTGCCAGGAAAACCCTATCTCGTAACTGCAACGTCCAGGGTCATTTCATGTTTGCAAGTATTGTATCCAAACAGCAATCCAGACATGGAGGCAGCATTATGGCCTTCTGTGAATATCGCTTCTATTCGAATTGATACTTTAAGCAGAATTAAGTCTATTCTTTTACAGACAACTGTGCCTGTAACCTCATCCAAAGAGACATATGACCTGCATGTTGCAAGGACAGCGGCAGAGATACATACACTTTTATCAACAAATTGCCCTATGCATTTCATAGAAATGTTAAGCCAAATTTTAAACATGTCAGATACCAGTGGCATTGCACATGTATTTAAGACAATTTTTTCGGGACTGTTAGCACCCTTTGAGAAAGTCCTGGGCATCTTCCCGAATTTTGTGCACTCTCTTTTTGGTGGCCTGCCTCTTATTTTGGGACTCCTGCTCCGATATGGCAAGTCAAGCCGCAGACAAAACTCAGGCTTCGATGGAAGAAACGATCCTAGCAATACGATACCGAGACCGTATCACTAAGGTCCTCGGATTGGCTAGAGATCTGAATACAACCTGGTTTCTTTCATTCAGACCGATCTGGCAAAATTACATCTTACCTGTGCTTCGATGTCTGCTATGCGGAGAAGAATGCGTGTTGGACGTATGCCTTACACTACCATCAACAGTACCGATGGATGTCAACGCTTTGCTTTGTCCGGTAAGGAATCATGCAACGTGTTGTCCCCAGCGGCTACCAATTCTGATGACGGCATTCGTTGAGACTTCACCATTACGAGTAGGTGGTGGTGGAGTAAAAGATGAAAGCGGCAGCACACAGGTACAACCCTCTGTGAACATTGCTGATCTAAACAATGATGATGGCAATGCATCGCATATATGCACTATTTCTGATTTTTCAGCATTGGCCCAACTTTCACCTACTGTTGTAGACAAATTTTTTGCTGGTCTAGCTGAGGTAATGTTCTCTCCTAACAACGAGAATAACAATTGAAATAGCGAGCACACAGCGTTCCCTGAACTCTGAAATCGGCCTTCGATTTTTATAAACAAAACTGCGAAAATCAATTGGAACTATATTTTTTCTTTTCTCCTTCAAAGCAAAATTATTTTTCCCAAACTTCCAAAATATTTACTTTTTTTGGCACATCGTACTCTGCTTAAAGTAGAACTATTCTTAAAGAACAGAACTTCTATTTTTAGAGAGTCTAGAGACAATATCTTAAATCAGCCTCTAGCACACTTACAATCTTGTATAAATATGTGACGAAATGGTCTCGACCTTCTATTCTGTATTAAGAGCCATTTCATAAATGTAATTTATGTAATTCATTCAGCTGTCAGTTACATTTGCATTATCTGAATGATACCACTGCTTTAATGCATACAGTATAATACTCATTTTCGTATATCTATACCGTTTCAAATGCATTTAATGTATTTTGGGGTCATTTTATCTAGGACCCTAATTAAATATTTCATAATAGCCAATGCAAACCAAATGCGGCAAGGCTACTTCCTTAGACTCCTAGAAAGCACAACGAGTTCTTACAACATACCAAACCTCACCTCCAGCAACCTGGGAATTCCCCGTGCTTTTGTTTTGATTTGTCCTAGAACTCCTGCGAGCACTGAAGGAACGGCCCGTTCTTAGTTACATCTTTTTATTGACGTCTTATGTCCAACCTTACATCAAACACGGCACCTTCCAGGTATAAATATACCAGCGTTTGCCTTAAGCAACACACGGTGGTGTGGAGCAGAGCGGCTATCTACTTATCCGAAGCCCAGCTGATGCGAGTGCCGAAA
The DNA here is from genome assembly GCF_964263255.1 of Lissotriton vulgaris. Classification (NCBI taxonomy): domain Eukaryota; kingdom Metazoa; phylum Chordata; class Amphibia; order Caudata; family Salamandridae; genus Lissotriton; species Lissotriton vulgaris. The sequence goes on from NW_028243144.1 coordinate 50,266, forward strand.
GAAGCCGTCCCTCCCATTTGACGCACTGAGAAAGACGCTGTCTTTTTCTCCTGCCGAGAAAACCCAGCTCCAGTGTTTCCAGTCACCCTTGCAGGTTGCTGGGAGATCGAGTCTTGAGAGCGAGATACAAGACCTCCTCCATTCTAACAACAAGGTTAGATTAGATCCCTAGAGAATTCTTGAGTCATAATCTTGGCAAAAACTAACGTAACTTAAACTGCAACTCATTTACTCCTTCCCACGTACTAGGCTTAGGTTAGGTGCACCAGTTGAGTACGTTTAGTCAAACTATTATCGTTGTGTGTAACTGTATATGTTTTATACCTTTTAAGTATCATATGGCTCAGAAACCATATCAATGCTTTTACAGTATTATTTCATAATACTCCTTTTACTGTACGCACTTTACTTTATAACAAGGATTGCAATTGTGGCAATTAATTTCTCTTGCATGAGATAGAAGACTGCTCAATAAATAACACCTTTTATTGAAAACGCCCGTCTCTCTATTTCTCTGCACTCTGGTGAAACTAAGTATGCACGATTGACTGACTGAAATGGCTATCTATTGTTTTCACATGACTCTGGAGATGTACTCCTTATTCTGGGAGAGCAAAGTTGTCATGTTTATGCAGTTGTCAGAAGCTGAATCCCTTCTTGTCTAATCAGGGAAGTTCACTCCTCCCTGTTCATTCAAGAAAGTTTCTGGTGACCTCTGAGCTAGATGGCAAACCTAAATTAAGTCTAACATATTCAATAGAGACCTAGTCGACCTCAGTCCTACGTCTAAACTATCGTTTATGTTATTCCAATGTGCAGAGCCTATTGGGAAAATAGGAACTACACTACACTATAAAGACCTTGATGTCATTGGTAGCTCGATTCAGCAGGTGATTCAAGGAAGGGAAGCCTGAAAGGAAGAATCAGTATAGCTGTTGCTGAGGTCACATGCCAATTTGGGGTTTCTAAGTTCTAATTTGTGTATTTCCATATTATGTAGTTTCTCAAGAATATTGAAGTTAATAAGGAAATGATGTGGTTGATGAGTTTTGAGATACCAGGAGATACAGGCTAGGGATGTCTTTGCAGGTAGGTAGATAAAATCTGCGACTATCATTCTGTGACTTCAATAACATATTTGCTGGTTAGTCTGACATCCCCTATGTTCATATCATTGAGAAGGAAGGAGAGTTTACTAAGACTACTAAACTATGCTCTGAAAAGGATAGGAAGCATCACAGTGAGATACAGCAATGCACACATGAACAAAAGCTGACAAAACCAGAAAAGCATCATCTAGAGTGCGGTGTAAAGCTATAATCATGATGCTAGTCTTAGGGAGGACTTTGTCTATATACAAAGAGATAGCAGAGAAAAACGAAGTGCTATTTTGTCTACCGCCAGCACTATTTGATGGGCTCTGAACACAGCACATGCCACTTGGCTATGGAGGCAACAATCAATTTCAATGATGTGTCTGCATCATAAGCCATCAAGTCTCAGTCTTAACGAAAAAATAGGAACTCTCCTGGTCATTTCATATGGTATAATTGTTAAAACACCCCCTAAATGAGTCATTTCCCTTGCCATCCAGAATGATGTGTCAGTCACGTTGTGACTTGGTGTCCACACTCCACAATCTGTATGGTAATCTAAGTATCCTTCAGCTGGTGGGCCAGCATGCACGTGTGTTAATCCTTTGGGTCCTAAGAGATAACATGCATGTCACAACTTCAACAACCAGTAAACTATGTGCTACTCACATATTGGTGCGCATGGCTATATCACTCGCTGTGCACACCGCTACTTTTTCTCGAAGGCACTGCAAGGATCAGGAAACTGGATGAAGTCCTTAGGCTTGGAATCGGGATACTTCCCATTTTTTTAACTTTGCAGTCCAAGGACGTGTTTTGAATCTTGAATACATGTTGCTGGATTATATATGATGTATCATGATGCCATGATGTGTCATGATGTGTGTTGCCTATTTCTACTAACACTGAGAGTTTTCATTCCAGTTGGTCTTCTAGAAAGTGCAGAGGGGTTTTCAAAAGTTTTTTTAAAGGATAGGTTAATAGGTTCAGACCTTAATTGAAATGGGAGTTTTTTTCCATTCTTTGCCAATGCCAATTGCTAATCAAAGCAAAGAATGCCATATTTCAAGTGTGGGATACAATTAAACACTTTTAGGTCTGCATTTCCTTTTTAAACATATATGTTCATAAATCTTATGGGGAAACAACATTTACAAAGCAGTCATTACAAAGCACTACCTTTACAACGGAAGCATTATAACGCAGCATCCTTTACATCGCATGCCATTACAACGCAGCCATTACAACGCATGTCACTACAAGGCATGTCACTACAACGCATGCCATTACAATGCATTAAAAGGTAAGTAATGTGGCATAGTAATTTTTAACCCTACACTATCCAACACTTACCCTACTGTTGCACTCACTGGAGTGAGAATAGTGATTTTTACCCCTACACTATCCAGCACTTACCCTCCAGTTGCACTCACTGGAGTGGGAATAGTATTTTTTACTTCTACACTATCCAACACTTACCCTACTTTTGCACTCACTGGAGTGGGAATAGTAATTTTTACCCCTACATTATCCAACACTTACCCTACTATTGCAGTCACTGGAGTGGGAATAGTAATTTTTACACCTACACTATCCAACACTTACCCTACTGTAGCCCTATAAGTAATATGCGTTGTAATGGTATGCAGTGTAATGGTATGCGTTGTAATGAAATGCGTTGTTAATGTAGTTTCTAAAAATGTGTTGTGATGACATGCATTGTAAAATCATGCGTTGTAATGCATGTTGCGATGTAAAAACTGTGTTGTGAAGGCATGCTTTGTAAATGTTTGATGTTTGCGTTGTAGGGTCATACATTCCTACAAATGTTTTTGTGTGTGTGTGTGTGTGTCTGTATATATATATATATATATATATATACTAGCAGCCCGTCCCGACGTTGTCCAGGTATGAATTGCTGCCGGCCAGTAGTATATTGTTTTGTAGGCTTTCGTTTTGATAGCATTTCTTATCTGTGACAGGCCTGTGAAACGCTCCGATTCACAGTGCACTGCTGATGCACTTAAGAGTGCGCGTTCAGTAGTGTGTGAACTCGAGCTTCCCTACTTTATTTTTCCTTGCAATATTATATAGCGCGAACTCGACAACATGGTATGAGCACAATTTACATTACAGAAGAACACCTTCATTTGTGGTAGGCCCGGGGAGACAAAGCGATTTGCCTGAAATCACAGGATAATGAGCTGATACCGAAATTCGAACGTAGCTCCGCAGCTCTAAAGTTCGCAATTCTAGAACTTGTGGCGGAGGTGTGTCTAAAAGTGTATGTCAGTGCTGGTCATCAATGAGAGAGACCTGTGATTTTTCAAATGTGTGGTGAAAAAATATTAGTATGTTGCTGGAGATGTGGGCCGCCGTGCCACCAATGTACTTACCGGGGGAGGGTAAACACCCATTATTCTGCAACTTTCTTTCCGCATACCATCACTCTGCATACTTTCATTACGAAAGTACCATGACTCCGCAATGCCATTATAACGCATGGCATTACATTTTTTATGCTTTTACCACGCATACATTTACAACGAAATTCGTTGTAAATGCATGAATGGTAAAAGCATGTTTTTTTTATGTTTGGATAAGGTAAGTATGGGTATAGGGGTATATGTTTTGGGGTACTGAGGTATATGTTTTGGCGTGTTTGGGTATTTTAAGACTTCAAATATAGTTTTGGGTTATAGGGCACAGGGGTAGTTTTAGGGTTTAGGGATAGGTATGGGTTTTGGGGTACAGGGGTATTTTTAGGGTTCAGGGCTATGTTTGCAGTATAGGGGTATTTTTAGGGTTCAGGGGTAGGTTTGGGTTTTGGGGTACAGGGGTATTTAAATGGTGCAGGGCTAGGTATGGGTTTTGGGGTACAGGGGTATTTTTAGGGTTCAGGGGTCGGTTTGGGTTTTGGGGTACATGGGTATTTTTAGGGTTCAGGGGTAGATTTGGGTTTTGTGGTACAGGTGTTTTTTAGGGTTCAGGGGTAGGTTTGGGTTTTGGGGTACAGGGGTATTTTTAGAGTTCAGGGCTAGGTTTTGGTTGTGGGGTACAGGAGTATTTTTAGGGTTCAGGGGTCGATTTGGGTTTTGAGGTACAGGGGTATTTTTAGGGTGCAGGGCTAAGTTTAGGGTTTGGGGTACAGGGGTATTTTTAGGGTTTAGGGATAGGTTTGGGTTTTGGGGTACAGGGTATATTCATAGGGTTAAGATGGGTTAGTGTTTAAGGGTGTTGGGGTATTTTAAGGAGTACGGGTGGGTTATGATTATGAGGTGCAGGGGTATTTAAAGGGAGCAGGGTGGACACCCGGCGCTGGAATGTGCAGAACCTGGGAAGAAAAAACAATGAAATATTGGGCACAACGCTCGCTTTTTTTTCCTGTAATCCCGAGCCCTGCACACGCCCACGCCCCCAGCACACGTCCACAGCACACGATATAAGACATGGCATGAAGGGCGGAACTTACCACACGCCACCAGCGTTTGTCACGCCCCCCAGCACATGCCCACAGCACAACGCAGACACGCCCACAAGGGACTACTTTGTTGGCACGGTTCTTTTACCTTTTAAATGTATATGGTGGGCGTCTGCATAGCCTATGTCCTTCTGCTACAACTTCCCTTTCCAATGCTGTATTGGGTGTTGTGATTGGTGCTGTGGTTCCTGAGATTACCCGCCTCAAAGGTTTGGGCTCTCTCTTTATTATATTAGTATATATATATATATATATATAAAAGTAGCAAAATATAATTTTGAAAATTTAAAAAAGGTCTGTAATTATGAAGGCATTTGATATAGGATGCTAAGAATGTATTAATTTGGTGTCCTCAGGTTGATTAGTGGGAGCAGTGCACATCCAATTAAATTAAGCATTTTATCATTTGTCTATTTGTTTGAGGAATTCTTGTTTCTGTATTTGTATGTATTGTTTTGAGATTCAAATGACTGCAGTTACTTAAGTTGGGGTCCCAGCATCCATTAATGACTCAGAAGGGTCCCGGATTCCAGTAATGGTTAAGCTGAGGTCCACACAAGTCAAAAGGTTAAGAACCATTGGGTGAGAATATACCTAACCTGATGTGGAATTATGTACAGTGTCAAATAACATATTTGTTTTCGGCAGAAATATACAGACTTGGTCTCCTTGTGTTATGATTACCATTTGCTTCTGTATCTGTGACACAGTGATGATGTTCTGTAAGAGGAAAACTGATATCTGACTTACAGTGCTGCAGATGTCACAACAATGTAGGGATCTGACACGTGTTCTGCTCTTTTCATGTCCAAGCCTAACTGAGCATAATTACTTTTTTTTTAATAAACCTCCTAATTTATTTTCACAGAACCATGGTCGTTGCAAGTCTTCTGTGCATGTCGCCCTCGATGGTTCAATTGCTAGTATCGAACTCGGCTGCGTGCTAGCACCCCTAGGTAAGAACTTCTAATCACAAGTCCATCAGATCATAACTAAACTACAACTAAATTCTGGCGACCTCTGCCTTTCCTAAAGATTCTGGGGCAGATTTGCAAGCCCAATGCGCCACTTTTGCGTAATTTTTCCCATGTTAAAAATGACGCAAAAATGGCGCAAGGGGCTTGTAGATCTGCCCCTCAGAACCTGACTAATTGCATAATAATAAAATATGAATGTGAAACATGTCTTCTTTCTAAAATGCAATCTTTCCAAAGTTCTTTGACTTTTGCAGTTTATGATGTATGAAAAGTGTGCCAAGCCTGTTGTTGATTGTGAAATGTTTTTCTGTGCATTACAAGATCATTTTCCCTGCATACAGAGATAAGTTCCCTTCTAATTGAATTGAGCTGTGTTGGCAAATCTATACAGACGATTTCTCTACAGGTCTGCATATTGCAGAGTTTTTTTCTATACATATTTGAATTGTGCAGGAAGGCAACGCAAGCCCTTAAGTCCATATATAAGAGCTTTATTGCGTGATTAAAAGAAAAATCATTGCAAATACAGAATCTTTAAAATTTGTAAAAGATACATTTAAAATACATATAAAAAATGGCGACTGATTGGGATCCAATGTGGATAGGGACAGCCGATGGAGCCTGCCAGGACTTTAAGCCAACGACGAATCGCTGGCTTTTGGCCCCTCGCAGAGTTTTTTTTCAGTCAGATTTACCATGCCACGCAGAGCCACTGTGCTCTGTATGGCCTAGTAGGTCTGGAGTAATGCAAGGCTATGCAAGTCGCTGCATTGCGTTGCTCTTAGTTGCAAATGCGTTCCATGGGTGAGGCATGGGTGTTCCCACACATCCACCCATGGGTTTTGGCTCAATCTCAGATTTACTAAGACTACTAAACTTAGGAATGTGTCAAAATGCCATGCCTTCCCAGGCGAGGCATAACAAGAAGTATGTTTATTTCTCCTTGTCATCCCTCTTTCTACATGAGCCTCATTCTGCAGAACACGTAGAAAGAGAAAAATGCCTCTGATGTTTGGTTTTGTGCAGGAAGATATATCTTCCTACACAAAAACAATCCTGCCTGTAACACAGACACCCTTGCACCATGGTGTGACAGGGCAGAGACCGAGCAGGAGTGGGCCATGTGTTAGTAATTAAGGCACATTCCTGTTCCCTACATTTGATGAAATGCAGTGCAGCAAGTTGTCTTTCTGCGTTGTGCTAAATGTTGAAAAATCTGTCCCTAAGGATCTGGTGAACAAAGTGTATGTGACGCTGTAAAGTATGCAATTTGCAAAATCACAGACTTTGCTACCACAAAAGAAGCAAGCTGCAATGTACAAAGAATGCATTGCTGACGGGATGCTAATTTCTGACTTGCAAAATACCTTTGGCACTCAGTGACTGTCTGACTGACTGAGGTAAAGCGCTCTTATGCCGAGGCATGTTGGCGTTTGGTAAAAAATCGAAGCGCGCACTAGCTTTAGCCTTGCATAAAGAGCCTGGTCTTAATAGCTTTCCTAAAGATGCTCCGCGAGGGCTGTAGGGGAAGTGAGACGAGGAGAGCGTTCCACAACTTAGCTGCCAAAAATGAGAAACGTCCCCCCCCCCCATGTAACTCGCTTTATCTGGTGAGGAAGAACCAGCCCAGAATCCAGCGATCTTAGGCAGCGTGATGGAACATACCGGGGGAATAGTAGTTGTATGTCTTCCGCCCCGCCTCCATAAATTGCTTTGTGCGCAAAGCATAATGCTTAAAGTCCACCCGGCACCTAACAGGCAGCCAATGCAGTTGTTTGTTGCTGGCCGAGGTGGAGTGATGTTTAGGTAAACCATACAGAACCCAAGCTGCCGCATTTTGAAGTGACTGAAGCTTATTAAGCTGTTTCACTCCAGCACCTAAGTAAAGTGCATTGCAATAATCTATCCTTGATAGAATAATAGCGCCGACCACCATTTTCCTAAGGGAAAATGGGATAAAAGGAAGGATTTTACGTAGTATGTTGAGTGTATAAAAGCAAGTATAGACCACTTTGATGATCTGGGGAGCACAGGTAAGAACTGTCAATTAAGAATCCAAGGTTTCTGGCTTTACCCACCGGCGATGGACAGATGCCTGCTTCAGGGGGCCACCAACAGTGGCTCCAAAATTAGGATTGTTTGCCAAATTCCAAGATCTCGTTTTTTTCAGTATTTAGTTTTAAGAAATTTGCATTCATCCATGACATCACAGAGGAAAGACAATCATTGAACCGGCAGACATAATGTCATTTGGAGTGACTGACACTATCAGTTGAGTGTCGTCAGCATAGGTCACAAGCGACAGTCCGTGACTTTTAATTAGTCTTGCCAGTGGTGTTACATAAATGTTAAACAGGGTGGGAGAAAGTGTTGAGCCCTGAGGGAAGAGTGAACTGTTCCGATCTCAAGTTATCCCAGTATATTATTTGTTCTCTGGAGTCGAGGAAAGAGGAGAGGATTGACAGGGCCTTACCGCTGACTCCCACGGTCTGCAGCCTGTTAATTAACACTGTATGATTGACAGTGTCAAACGCTGCCGTGAGGTCTAGCAGTATTAGGGCCGTCCTACCACCCTCATCCAGCACCCTTTTGATCTCCTCAGTAGCCATGATTAGAGCAGATTCAGTAGAGTGGCGAGCTCTAAAACTGTGCTGGGTGGAATCGAGTATATCATTCTCTTCAAGATAGGAAGTCAGTTTCGTATTGATGGCTTTCTCTAGAACCTTAGAGGGTAAAGGTAAACAGGAAATGGGACGGTAGTTATTAGCCTCTGAAGGTTCAAGTGGGGGCTTTTTTAGAATGGGCCTTATGCATGCCATTTTCCATCCTGCAAGAAAAGTCCCAGTACTAAGGACTAGATTAAGAAGAGGGGTCAGCAATGCCCCAACCTCATCTATAGCTAGATGTAGAATGTGTGGAGGACAGGGGTCAAGAGGAAATCCTAATTTAGTTAGAGAGAGTATATCTACCACTTGATTCTCATCTAGACTAGTGAATTGAGTTAAACTACCATGATCAGGCTGTGTTTCCCATCTCTGGAATGGGTCTGTGCTGTTGGCCTCCACAGAAACTCATAAGCTCTTCATAGACCATTGTTACCTTTGTCTGGAAAAAATAGCAAGGTTGTCGACAAAAGCTTGGTCAGGGGTGAAAACAGTGTCTCTTGGGCAACGAGACAGAGCTGTAACTGTTTTAAACAGTTCTTTTAAAAGTAAAATATGCTGTTTTAGCTGAAAATATCGCTTCCTTATATTCTTTTGGTGTGAAGCCATATTCGGTCTTATGCACTGAACTATATGAGGATCGCCAAATGCGTTCCTTAAGCCGACATTTTATTTTGATAGTTTTTAACTCTGCTGAGTACTAGGGAGAGGATTTGAACAAAAGGAGGGACTGGATTAGGACAATATTTTACGAGGTCCAGTGTACTGGTCCAGAAACTAGTAGCACAAGAAGGGTACAAAGTTCCCCGGGAAGAGTGATAGAGCAGAGGAGTGTGTTTGCTAGTGAGAGGGGGGAATCCCCTAGTTGGAACTAAAACCCTCACACACCCAGCAAGCTAGGTGTCATGCTTCATCATATGGGTTCTGCTCCTCGTCAGACTGGCGCTGCAATGTCTGACGGGCTCCCGAAACCGGGGCTCTTTATCGGAGATCTTTTGTTTTCCGGCCATATGGTGCATGCGTGTGAGAGGGCAGGGGGAGTGTGGTCGTGACGTGAAAGTGAAGTTAAAAAAGGTGAGTCAGTCCACAACCTAATTTATTCTCGTGGTAGACTCCCTTAGTTAAAAGGGTGAGAGGGGAGGTAAAATGCCACGGAACTATCCGAGCAATATGAACTGCTACCCTCAAGTATGGTCAACATGTTTCATGCCTGATGGCAATTCTTCAGGACCTCAACAGACAGTACCACACGGTGAAAAAATGGTGAAGGATAAAACTTGCAATTAAGGTATACAACCTTCTTATGGTCAGTCATACCGGAGTGCAGGCCGATAGGTCCTGCTGCAGTGTTGTAACCCCAGAAGAGTCCCTGAGGTACCTCGCAGTCTGCTCCCGTGGGACCGGCTGGGATTCTAGAAAAAGGCAAACAATTTGTGGGGATCATGTAGAAAAGGCAGATTTGCTAAAACAGCTTGAAACATATGCATAATTTCTGCCCTCTTACTCATGGCATAGAGACATCTGGAGTATTCTCAAATTTCAACCATGCCAGGATGCTGTACCATAATCCAACGGCATAATGAAAGGTCTTCTGCAAAGAGCTGTGTCACTGTACACACGTTGCCAATAGCACTCGTAAGAAAACATTGGACTTTTGCCACATAGTATTCGCAACTGGTGCTGTGTGAAGACGCAACACTCTCCTTTAGTGTTGTTTTGGCTTATGTCCCCTATAGTACCGGGACAGTGTGATGTGTATAATTATTATGTATACGCTGTCAAACTGTGTGTTGTAACTTGCTTAAGTTCTACTTAATGTTTGTAATTTGCTATTGTCCTCAACTAAAAGAAAAAGAAACAATATGAATAATGTGATTTGTAAGGCCCCGGTTGGAAAGCTTGAATTGAAGTGTACCATATACAAACAGTCCGTCCGCCACCCCGAGGTGGAGGGACCGTCCGCAGGGGCAGCGGCGTTCCCTCCATTGGGATTAGGATGTGACCGCCACCAAATTGCGGCCAACACCCGCGGATCAGCGGCGGAGGGACCTGCCGTCCGCCGCTGATCCCACAGCCATCATAATCTGGCGGTGGGTGTTTTGAAGGTCCGCAGAGGTGAATCTGCATCCTCCGGGCTGGCGGTGGCTTCCACCGGCCGGAGGATGCGGATTCACCGCAATCATAATCGACCCCAGTGTTTGGTGTTTAACCACATGCACTATTTAAAATGTAGCAATGCTTTCATCCAAATGTGGTTTAAATGTATTTAAATTTAATTAAAACCCATCAGTTCCATCCAAGTATTGTCAAACATTGCAGTCCTATTATTCTTTAGAATACCAAATTCACCACTTGCCATATAGCTTGAGGACGTTACCACAGGCCTTCCTGTAGACATCTTAAAAGGCTCTTTAAGTTCCCACTGTGCTTTAAATGCACAATTTGCTTACACATCCCATGGTAAGGACTGGGGCAAGCCCTCAATGATCCTTATGACCTCTGTCCTACAAAAGCTTCTGACTATCTTGCAGATGAGTATGGGATCCTTGTGTAATCCAACTCTTAAATATACTGTGCGATAGTTGCAAAGAGCCACTATAAAGACTGAGATGTAGCATCCTTGAGGCGACCGAGGACAACATAGATTACTATGCTATCCGTCAAGCAAAGTGGATAGACACGCCTGAACTGGTAATGCCTGCCATGCTGGGGTTTATTATTCTTGGTGCATGTGCTGAAATTGTATCAATATGTCTGTAACACTACCATGACTTTGCTTGCCTGTATGCACAAACTAAGTTCAATAAAGGTTTGAACAAAAAAACAACAAAAAACACTGAGGTGTAATACAACATGTAATACCAGTGAATGCACTTCCATTGGGAGTTCAAAGTAGGTACAGTGTGATCAACTAACAGTGTCAATGATGTTCTTTTAACTGGTTTGGCGTTTTCCCCACAAGTGCCTGGCTGTCGTGGATGTCATAGACCAATTTCCAGTGACAGTGAGAAGCTGAAGCCAATACTAGAACACTGCATTCAAAAATTCAACAATGAAAGCGGCCAATTGAACCTTTTCAAGTTGGGAGAAATACAGAAAGCCACCTCACAGGTGAGTACTTGTTTATTTTCCTCCGAGTTTGGGGGTCAGTTTGAATATTATCTGTTGATATGATCAGATGGATGTACAAAAGCAGTAACGGTTGAATGTGGCACCTGTTTGAGGTGAAGAAGGGTACAGATTATTAAGTGCTCTTCCTTTCTGAACCTGCTCCAATATTCAAAACCTGGCGTCAACCTAAATTGCGTGGCCCACATATATTGAAAAAGTCAAAGGAGAATGTTTTTTTAGGATACGTTTAAAACCACCGATGATCTGAGTGAGCCAGGCCAGAGCATACCCCATAATCAACCAGAGTCGTATAAAATACATTTTTGTGATGTAAGGATGTGTATTTAAGGGCAAAAACAATATCACAAGAGTCATTCAAGGCATATTTGAAGGCAATATGAGAGGATGTCTTTGTAGCAAAAGGAAGCTTACCATGTTGAAACACAGTTTAGTGTCAAGGTAAGGAAAGTCATTACAACTTTACCTGTACCTTTCAATGAGGAATATGATGTAGTTGATAGGTTAGATGGCTGGAAGGTCATGGGAATGAGTAGGTGATGGCTATGAGGGCAGTGGAGAATTATGTGGGAAAAATTAAGCATTGTGGTGTAACACCACACATTTCTCTTGTGAGAGCAATAGCTGGGCCAAACCATAGAACAGTATGTGGCTATGTTGTCAGTTTCTTGTAAATTTAGAGACTTGCAAGAAGAAATAATAAGGCACCAATTGATAAATAGGACGAATAATCTGAAGATACAGGAGAAATTACTCTAAATGAAGGATCCATCATTAGATGAAACTATATCCATGATCCATGGCACATCACACTGAGAACACCTCTTGGTATGTGAAGGAGCTGAAAGATGGTAAGGTCAAACATAAATCAGAATACGACAATGTTAATGCAGTGCCGAAAGGTGGGTTCAAAGGTAACAGACAAAAGGTAAATAACAGTTTTTGAACATAATATAAAAGTATTTTAATTGAGTTACACTATGGTAATGACACATCCCTGAGGTTCTAAAGGTATTTCTACTGCTAGATTTTGGAGTTTTCTTATTTTTCATTTTGGTTTTAGAAGGGTAAATGTGGTGTTCTATGACTAGGCTGTTCAATGTTGTGACCTGTGTAATATAATTCTAGATGTTACTGTGGGAATGCGGGATTCCAGGATTTCTCTTGAATAAACCTTTGAACCACCTGCTTGTATGGTCCTAAAAGTAACCATCTGCAAAATACAGTGGCCTTCTGTTGATCATGTGTGCCTTCACAAGAGGCAGCTTAAGCTGAAAAGGTAAAGTTATCTTTCAGCGTAATCTATCATGAAACTGTAAACAGTAAGCTGACTCAGCATCTGGACTGCCACCACAGAAACACAGAGTCTAATAGAAGGCCTCTCTCCACTTACCTTCGGACTGGAGCAGGAGGTAGAGTGCTGGGACCACACTTTGCCAGAAGAGAGTTTCCAAACCTTCCTCCAACTGCTCCAGGTACTGGGGTGTAAGTCAGATGAAAGGTCCCACATCTCTGAAAAGGCACAGACAGACTCCTCTCAGAATACTCACATCACACTGACAGCAAGACTTCCATACCCTCTCATCCTGATTGACAGGGATGCCAGCCAGCTATTGAATCCCACTTGATCAATGGACATTGTGCTCTCCTCAGATATCACCATCCTCCTCGATGGAGACATTATGGTACCAGCTGATATTTCAGCCCTACCAATGTGCCTTGTTATGGAAAAGTGTGTGAATACATGATTCCACTGACTCTTGCATTGTTGCATATGTTTATAAAATATGTCCAGGTTGCAGAAATGAGATTAAGGGACTCACCTATGAACATAACATTTATAACATAACATTGACGTATTAACACATAGCTTTACTGATACTGACGTAAGAGACTCATGTACATTCCTTGTTGCAACAAAACCTACATTTGTGTTTGCTCCCCTTTACGCAGTGTTACATGTGTTTGCATTTCTCAATTAAGTTCACAATAAAATGTTCTATATTTTTAATGCAGGTGGTGGCTGGAACAAACTATAATATTGAATTTACAATCAAGGAAACTACTTGCTCCAAGAAGGAATCCAAAGAGTTGCATGGACATTGCAGTCCAACTAAAGTACGCTGTTTGTGCATGTATCATGAAATTATTTTGGACATTAAACCTCAGCCGGCCCGATTCACAGAACTAACTTAAGACAAAATCCTAAACTTACTACTACTGTGTCATTATGGAAAATGTGTATACTACTTAAAGGGGCAATCCAATGAAAAGTAAAAAGGTTTCTCCTACCCAATCTTCTTTCATCAATAATAAGAAACAATAAGGGCTCCACAATACCTGTTTGAATTTTTTCTGGGAGGGGCATGAAGATTCAAGATGTACATCAGCAGAAGGAAGCATTAATGTAGATGCAGTGTGACACTGAACACAGTTGTAAATAACATTGGGTTTGCCACAGACAGAAAGAACGTGCTTGGAAAGTTTGGCAAATGTGCTGCTTCTGGTTGTGCCTTTTTGTAAAACTTCCTTTTATGTACCTTCATAAAAAAGATAACATTTTATATGTAAGTATGACGTGTAAATATCCCAGCTGGCATGCAGACTTCTATGAAACTGGTGCAGTGTTCTTGTACTGTAACCTTTTCCATTTCACATTGGCTTTTTTTCATTTGCTGACAGGTTTCTGGTTCCTGCAAGTCCTCTGTGTATGTGGATCTCACGCATTCCATAGCCAACATTCAGCAAAACTGCACAATCCATGGTAAGACAGAGGTTAAGTCAACCGAGTCTCGGTGCGCCTGCGCACGTCTCCATAGTCACAAGTGTGTCTCAATGATACACTTGTGAATACCTAAACTGCACTAATTGGGCCTGATTCACAGGAAACTAAGGGCCATATTTACAATAGGTTATCACTACCAGAACGCCACTTTTTATGACGTTCTGGCAGCAATAACCCCTTCGCCTTATTTACAAGGCAGTGTTAAGCCACTTAACAGCTCCTCGTAAATATTGCCTCTATGCACACAGCGCTTAGCATGAAAGGGGCAGGCAATGGGTGTTGCAGTGGCCGTTCCACTGCAACACCCATTTCTTTTAGACGCTGCCCCCTATTTACAAGGTTGGCGTAAATATGGTCACAGCGCCAAAAATAAGACCAGGTGCAATGAAAGGAAATGATTAATTTCTCCTTTCTTTAGCTGTTTCTAAGTGTGCTGCATTCTGCAGAACACACAGAAAGAGCAAATCGCCATTAGTGATTGTTCATTTGCAGGAAGGTGCCCCTTCCTGCAAATGAACAATCACTCTCTGCAATGCAGGCACCCTTGCACTATGGCTCAAGTGTGCCTGCGTTGATTCTAGGCTAGATTTAGCACCAGTGCTAGGGGAAAGGCAGGGGTGTGTGTATTATTTTAATTACGGTGCATCCCTCCGTTTTCAGAATGTCTCAGTGTGGCGTTACTAATTGTGGCTGAATGCCACACCCCTGCAGTCTATTGTAAGTATGCCCCTATATTTCTCCATGGAAAAATACCTCCCTTTACACCCTGGCATTTTTGGTGGTATTCCCTCCCAATCCCACAGTGGGTAAAGATTTTTGGATTTTGATGTATGAAGCACAACTCAAAAAACCTGGATATATAATTTGCACTCCGACCAGTTTGCGAATGAGTTTGCAGTTTATGATGTGATCAACCTACAAATAGGTGGCACCACATGTAGTACACGGAGGAGTTGGTGGTGGTGGTGGATGGAGGGTGCAAAATGGCCTGCCTAATGAAGATTATCAGCCAATTCACAATTTACAAACCTATGTGAATGGCTGCAAATGCCAGGATAGAGGCACATATAGGATAGCAAGCCACTAACTTTGCATTTGCTTACCGAAACAGTATTTTTTAAAAAGCTGCCCTTGTCCATTAAGGGCACATAAGCTGCTTATAAAAAAGCATCATTCTGCTCCAACCAAGGCTGTGGGACAAGACTCTAAGTGGAAAACTGCCCCACTTTTACAAAGGGTGCAGATTCTCCTGAAGCAGATATCGCTCCCTTTGAGGTGTGAGTATCTGATGGATGACTTACGACTGTATTTGTGGTCACAAAGCATTGGAACATTCCATTGCGGAACCCAAATAGGAGGGAGATGCCTCTTTAACACCCTCTCCTATTTTGGTTTGAGGTGTGTCTCAAAACCCCTTCTACAAGTCAGAAACAATTTTCTGACACAAAAGGGGGTTTCTAAATTTCAAAACACTATTTAGTGGTTGCAAACACTGCGATTTAGCAGCAGCGGCCGCTGCAGGTAAGAGCGGTGGGGTGGACTTGGAGAGACGACCACAAGGGAAAATTAAATAAATAATTAATTTGCCCTCTTGGTCATCTCTCGGAATCTTCCCGGAGCGGCTGCGATTTAGTGAATGACAGGTTTTTGCAACCATGAAATTGTTTCTCCCTGTTTAGTTTAAATCATACTACCCTAAGTGGGTTGAATGTTCTAACAGGATTATATCCCATTCTCTTGTTGCAGGCCCTCGCCTATGTATTAGACCTTTAACAACTGCTTGGTCCATAACAGTGAGCTTTAACCCCTTAATTGCTGCCGTCGGCCAATGGCCGTCGCGAGCACTACCTCGGTATTGCTGCACACGTCCGTTGGCGGACGCGGCCCCGCCCGCGCAATAGAACGCCCGCAGCGGATTGTGCGCCACGCTAAACGGGTTAAACTTATACCTTGTTGCAAATTATTAGAATGCTTTCATGTTTGATGAATGGCAAAATGACTTTTGTTGGTTGCATTATCCAGAATGTTGTTTTTATTTTTCAGCTCCTCCTTCTCCATGTCTTGGTTGCCCAAAGCCTCTAGAGACGAACAGCTCAAGACTAGTAGAACCTCTGGCGCACTCAGTGAAGAAGTACAACTCAGAGAGCAACGACCTTGTACTCTATAAGGTGGATGACATCCTAGAGGCCACATCACAGGTGTGTATGTATTCGAGCAAAAAATAGTTCCAGCTTAGTGCACATTGGAACTGAAACATCCCAGTTTTTACTTACATAAAACACACTATGAGCCCAATTACAAAACAACCTTGTAAATTTACTTCCACTGGCTTATACCTATATGAGGAGTAGGTCTATGGTTTTTGGAAGGCTAAATGTTACCAGAAGTACTCCTCAGAAGTTGGCAAAGGAAGATCCCTTTTGTAAAAAGTTAGGCACACCTAAATGTTCTTGGTATATATTTTTTGCTTATGTAAATGCCTAACAAAAGTGCATTTGCACGTGTTAACGTTTTTTTCCCACAGGAAAAAATTTCTACTTTGAGAAAATCTTGCATTCACACCTAACACAATTTGGTGGGTTTTCCCTCTCCATTCCCATCCAGTGTGGGAGAGTGTTACACCACTTTGCAAGCAGATATAGTCTAATGTAATATATTACACCCTACTTGTGTTATGCATAGATAACTTGATTCACAAGTATAAATTAATGTTTGGCAAATTGAAAATGACTTTACAAGTACATCTCAAGTTAGCATTCTTCTTCCATGGATGGGCACCATCTCAAAAGGAAGTGGTTGTGGATATGCAATTGTGCACTGTGGCATGTAATACCTATAAGCTCTTCCTTTATGGCTCCTGTTTCAACATGGTGCAGCACGATTTGGATCAATGTGATCACAGTAATATGCACGGCCTAGGATCCATTCTTGTGTAATAGAACCCCCCCCCCCAGTGATGCTAAACTGCTGCTAGCACTGCTCCAAGCCAAAATACATGTGCTTGGAATTTTAAATGCAATAAAGTGATCAATGCAAGTGCTAATTAACGAACAACAAGGTGTATATTTACTAAGATTTTGTGCCATGTTTGCATGACACAAGGGATGCAAATCGATGAGAAATCTTTTTTCCCCAATTTACTTTTTTCTTTTTTTTTTTTAAAGAGTTTTTTATAGCGCTGGCTAGACCCGAAGGCATCAGAGCGCTTTACATGAGAATCAACAATGTAACAAAAAAAGTTAAACAATTACACAATAAATCAAAAAAATAGGTAAAACAATTAGGAGAGGAGAGAAAGGCGAGAGAAGAGTAGTGGAGGGGGTGGTGAGAGAAGGAGGATAAGGGAAGAGACAACAAGGAGAGACGAAAGGAAGTCTGTCTCAAGACCGACTGGGTATGTGACACCCAAGGAGGGAATCCACGGCTCATCTCCCCTATAGCTAAACCAGGTAGCTTCATTGGGCAACAAACAAAATAGTTCAGTCTCAGTACATTTAGAGAGGATAGAGGGAGAGACATAAATAGAGGGAGGGTGAGGGAGGAGACGACAGGAGAGACGAAAGGAAGTTCAACAATGTGGTTCAACAGTATAACACAAAAAGATCAACAATTACACATTACATCAGATAATCGGCAAATACATTAGGAGAGGAGAGAAAAGAGAGAAAAAAGTAGTGGGTGGTAGGGGAGGTGAGAACGTGAGGATGAGGGAGGAGACAACCGTAGAGACGAAAGGAAGTCTGTTTAAAGACCGACTGGGTAGGTGATGGCCAAGGAGGGAATCCACGGCCCATCTCCCCTATAGCTAAACCAGGTAACTCAATCGGGCCTCAGACAAAATAATTCAGTTCGCCGAAGAACATTAGAGGGTTAAGTATCAGTTCTGCTAAGTGAAGAATCCATTAACACTGAGGACTCTCTCAGTGGTGTATCTGAGACTCCAGGGCATGAATGCTAGGATCTCTCCCCAACAAGGGGAGAATGAGTGCTTTGGCAAGGGGCACAATCTAGTAGGCCAATTAAGGCCTTTTTCTGCTATGTGTGAAACCCTTAACACTGTGGACTCTCTCAGAGGGAAATCTGAGACTCTGGGGCAAAAATGCTGGATCCCTCCCCAACAAGGGGAGAGGGAGTGCTTTGGCAAGGGGCACAATCATGGAGGCCGTTTAGGGACAGATCGGCAGTAGGGGAGGACCTATACAACAGACAGGTGGAAATGAGAGTCGGAACACTAGTACATATGCCTACTGCACTAGATCAGCTAACGATGAAGGTAGAAGGGAAAAAAACCATGAAAATAAAATAATTAGTCTGCCGAACTGAACATAGCTTAACCAAAGTCAATAACCCTCATGTTCAAAAATGGGAGGGCTAGTAGAAAGAATTGAGTTAAAGGGAGAAAGAGCGTAGGCAGAATAAGGAGCATGCAGAAATATTAGAAAAAAATGATAGCGGAGGGGAAGGGAGGGTGTAGCCAGGGGGTAAGTTCAGCTGCCATTTTACTGTCAGACCGGTGCAGGCAGTCTTCACAGGGATGGTCGGGGGGGCTGGAAAGACCTGGAGGATTCAGCGTGTTAACAAGGGAATAAGCAAGGAACAAAGTTACACAGAGTAAACAAAGGATAGAAGCAGTATTGCACAATCCAAATCATCTTGTTAAAAAATTAGAATAAACAGGGGTGTTGAGCGTGGCATAAAGAGAGTAGGAGGACCTGCGGTAACAGTAATATTCTTGGACGGTGAATGTTTCAGTGGAGAGGAGGGAATTTCAAAAGTAGTCCAGGTGCAGTTTTGTGGGGCCGGAGATCCGGATCAGGTCACAAGATGGCGGAACGGGACAGTAGTGACCCTCAGGGATGATCGCAAAATGGAGGGGAGCAAAAGCGACGAAGACAAAAAGTCAAAATGAATTTGATTCTAACCTCCGCTCAAACTCTCTAGGTTGTCACAGATGTCTTACCGGAAGCCAGTCAGGCAGAATGGTACTAGGAGAAGCAGTCAAGTCAGGAGGCAGAGGGAGGTAGAGGGATTAGGGAGGGCCTCAGCCCGGTACCTCAGTGACAATCAGGGAAAATAAAGTCAGAGGAAATCAGCGGTGATTGAGATGGAATCTGCAGAGGGGCGGCGATGAGGAAGTAAGGAAGCGGCGTGGAGCAGGGCTTAAAGAAACAGGAGGAAGAGAGAGATGGCTGAGCCGAATAAAGCCACAGCTCCAGCTTCGGGGGTCCGGCGGCAGTGTGCAGCAGCTCTGCCAATGGAAGAGTGCAGTATTGATGGTCCATGTCAGTGGCGTACAAAGGGGACAATACAAATACCGGCTGCCCGGCCAGTAGGAGCATCCACGGAGGACCTCACTTTGTGGGCCCACGTAATCTGTGGGGAAAAGAAGGTGCAAGGTAGTACGTCCCAGTCTAAAAGGAGAGCTCGGGGCACCTGGGTCGCAGAGACACAGGACCGCAGGGCAAACTCTGGGAGTGCAGGGCGAAGACCAGGGCGTAGCCCTTGAGCCCGCCTTGAAACCTGTGTCCTGGAGCAAAAAAGAAAGGGGGGGGACCCACTTGCCGATCCGCAAGCCAAAACTTGTTTTGTGCTGGAAATTCTCGTGAAAGTAACACCAGGCAGATCATAGCACTGCTTTGGGTCACTTAGTGCAAAGGGTCTATCCATAGATGGTGCATGCGTGTTCCCGTACAACCACTATTGCTTTTTGATGCAAAACTGTTTCTACTAAAAGCAGAAGACATGATTTCACTTAAAACAATAAGGGCCATTTTAAATTGGCACTATAAAGGAGGAATGCTTTATTTACTTCTCCTTTCTCTTCCAACTTTGCATGTGTCCTGCACTTTACAGCACACATACAAAGTGGGACATTTTTTAAACTTAGTCTAAGCATACTATATTGTACTGGAAGGGTATCCTTCTACTACAAAACCTATGCTAGACTCATGCAGGCACCCTTGAACTATGGTGCAAAGGTGTGTGCATGGTGCACGGCTGCCTGATTGTGTGCCAGCACTACGGAGAAGGGACAAGAGTACCATATTGCGGTAGATATGGCGTTCTGCTCTCTCCTCACAAAGCACAGCCCAGTGTAGCACTGTGTTGTTGGAACAGCAGTAATTTACAGTTTTAGATAGTAGTAAACAGTACGTTAATTGTATGAAGTGCTTTTTTGGCTCAACAGTTTACATCATGTGTTGACATGTCTAAAGTAAGCAACAGCACATAACAGAATAACAATCTTAAAGCGACATACCAACTTAATAAAACACAGCAAGGCACAATAAAACAGTCAAAACAGAACATAACTGAACAACCACAGTACATACAACAATGTTATATTGAAATATTTCAGCCCAAATGGACAGCAACAGAAAAAAACATAACACATGACCACCACAACAAAATAACACACAATAATGTGCACATTCGTGTTACACATTACCTTCTCTAGAATCCTGTTTTTATACTATATAATTAAATGTGTTTGTACCAAGAGCATTCTTAAATTGCCATGATTTTTTGTTGCACATTAATTTTATTATACCTGAAGATTGCAGTTCTCTAATTGTTTGGACTCTCATGGGGAGATTTACTAAGATTTTACACTGTGTTTGCCTCACAAAAGTGACGCGCAGTGGAACAAAATCAGTTTTTTCCCAAATTTACTTTACAGGTCTAAACTTGTTTAGCACTGGAAATAACGTGAAAATAAAGCAAAGTAGTGCATGGCGCTACTTTGCATTACTTAGTGCCAAGGGGGCGTACCACGGGTGGAGCATGGGTGTCCCATGCAACCACCCAAGGTTTCTGATGCTAAACCCATATTACTAAATAAAGTAGACTGTGTTTAGCGTCCAAAAACTGCGCTATCTTGAAGTAAGCGCAAGTTTTCCGACTTTTAACGGGCGCTGCACTGTACAGCACACATACAAAGAAGAAAAGTGGTTTAAATCAGCCTTTGCATAGTATTTTATACTGCAAGGCTACCCTTCCAGTACAAAACTTAGAAAATTAAAAAAATTAGACTGGCTGAGACATCCCTCCACCATGGTGCAAAGGTGTCTTTGTGGTGCACTGCAGCTGATTTTAGCGCTGGCGCTAGGGAAAGGGGAGGAGAGTGCCATATTTCAGTAAATTTGGTGCTTTCCTTTTCACGTAGTGCAGTATTTGTGGCTGCTGCACTGCGCTGGGCGAATAAGTCATAAATCTGCCCATCAGTGTCTTACATCGCACTCTCGCTAAACGTGTAGTTACCGGTTCATGTTCCACCTACCCCAGCCTTTCCTATAAAATCATATTTTTTATTTCTTCTTACCTTTGACATACTTTAAACTCCTTTTTCAGTAACTTACAAAATAAACTCTCTCAGTAATTTTTTATTATTTATCTTTATTGGCGTTTTAGATTGTGGCTGGGACGAAATATGCTGTGACCTTCACAATCAGACCAACAAATTGCTCAAAGCAGAGCAATGCTGATCTTCATGCCGGCTGCCATTTTGATGTTGGCCATGTAAGTAGTCCTGTTTTTTTTATATTTCCGAGTTTTATATCTGGCACAGCTAAATACCACTTGCTTTGTAACATACACTGAGAATAGGTTTTAGATCAGTCCCCATCATCCATTGGCTTGTTTAGGTCAGCACACTTCAGCCAGGTGCCTTTACGTTTGCATCAACTCATGGCATTTCACCTGAGTTTTTGGTGCGTTTTTTTACGGAGTTTCATATAGCGCAAACTTGACCCAAAGATATTGGGTATCAGAGCGCTTTACACGAGCACCAGTTGCATTACATGAGGATACATTCATTTCTGTTTAGCACAGGGAGATTACATTATTTGGACAGAATCACAGGATGTTTCGCGTCCTTTCCGAGACTTGAACCGGTTCCCCAGATCGAGGTCGATCGCCCTAGCCGTTAGGACAACTCCTCTCCCTGTGGTTACATTGCTAACAAAAGTAGTCCCTCTCTGGAGGCAGACAGACATGTTTCTGGGTAGTATGTCTCTCTCCAGTGTCAGTAAGCATTCTGTTATATAGTGAGTTCCAGGTCCACATGCTAATGAATAAATTGGCAGGGACACCAGTAGGGTGCGGGTGCAACTGCACCAGTCTTGCGCTCCAGAGCTTTTTTATTAACAGTGTCCTTTGACTGGTCATGCCTGTGATGGATGGGTGTGGGGTGGATAGGTACAGCCCCTGGGTAGGGGCTGGTTCGTGATGTGTCCAGCAGGACACTAAACATGACTAAAAATTGCTACATGTCCTCCCATCCTGATTGGGTGCCTGGACATTTACGGCCACATGCATCATTGTTGCCGTTTGTGATTTCTTAATTACCGAAAATTAAGGAATCGCAATTAAGAAATCGCAAAAAGGCTATGCATCAAGAAATCGCATTTTTTTTGCGATTTCTAAAAATTCCTTAATTGTGATTCAGAATTTGCGAATCGCAATTAAGGAATCCCTTCCCATTGATTCCTATGGGCCAAGAGGCCCATAGGAATCAATGGGAAGTCATTCTCAATTTGCGATTTGCAATTTGCGAATCGCAAATTGAGAATGCAATTTCAAGGGTGCAGGGGGAGTCCCTGCACCCCTGAAATATAACTTTAAGTGCATTTTTCACACACACATGCCCCAAGGGCATGTGTGTGTGTGAAATGAAACTTTCAAAAATGCACTTTTGTGCATTTTTGAAAGTTTTCGCAAATTACCATGAAGGTCAACTTCATGATAATTTACCTCTCCCTATTTGCGAATTCGCAAATTTAAAATGTTCATGCATTGCATTTAAGAAATCTCAAATATCGATTTCTTAAATGCAATCGCAATTTTAGAAATCGCAACATGATTGCAATTTCTGAAATTGCAAAAAACATGATGCATCCCAATTTTGTCAATTGCATTCGCAAACGGCCGAAAATTGCGATTTGCACCGTTTGCGAATGCAATTCACAATGATGCATGTGCCAGTTAGCCATTTCTCTGACGGCCCTTACTCTGTCAAGCCGTTGGAGAGGTTTGGCTATGGCGGTGATGGAATAGTCATCGCTGTAGAAAAACCTAAGGTCCGCCGACAATAAATTTGGGCGGGGAAATATGTTGGGGATGTGTATACTCTGCCACCGTTGTGATGGAGTATACATGCCATCAACATATAAATATGGCGCTTTATCCACCAGTGCCAAAATAAATGTTAATATGTACTTAACGATATAACTGGTGCTCATGTAAAGCTCTCCCATACTTACAGGTCAAGTTAATGTAATATAAAACTGCAAAAACAGCAAAAATAAAAAAAATAAAACAAGACAGGGAGAATAAGGGTAGGGAAGAAGGATATCGCTGGTGTTTTTCCCCCTTATTAGTACATTCTGAAAACAAAAAAATAGAAGCAGAAAACACTTTAAAATGAGCTCTAGAGCTGCCATACCTGCCTGATAAGTAAAATAAACAAAAACAGAAAGGTCATGTTACAAATATAAAAAACAAGACAGAGGGAGAATAAGGGAAGGGAAGAAGGATATCGCTGGTGTTTTTCCCTCTTATTAGTACATTCTTAAAACAAAAAAATAGAAGCAACAAACACTTTCAAATGTGCTCTAGAGCTGCCATACCTGCCTGATAAGTAAAATAAAAAAAAACAGAAAGGTCATGTTACAAATTAATACAGACATTAAATGAAGTTCTCTATAAATATACCGCCGGGCCTTTGCAGACTCTGAAAACATGGATACATGTAAGTCTTTTTCTTTTGGAAAATACTGTCAATGCGGGGGCCTTTTGTTCAGTTTCTTTCCTGAACTTATTCTAGGTTCAGGAAAGAAATAAAAAACATAGGGCCTGATTCACAGAACTAACTTAAGAGAAAATCCTAAACTTACTACTTTTGGTATTCACAGAAGTTAGGATTTTGTCTTAAGTTTGTCTTAAGACAAACTTAAGACAGACTTAAGACAGACTTAAGTTAGGATTTTGTCTTAAGTCTGTCTTAAGTCTGTCTTAAGTTTGTCTTAAGACAAAATCCTAACTTCTGTGAATACCAAAAGTAGTAAGTTTAGGATTTTCTCTTAAGTTAGTTCTGTGAATCGGGCCCCTGGTTGTTCGACCAATAACTCTGAATGACCTATGACGTTCCACTCTCTATGTTTTTGCTGTGTCTTTGGCGTCGGGAAACCCTATCTGGGTAGCTGTTGCGCCTTACAAGTTCATAAAATAAATAAATAAAATAAATTTGAATTTCCAATTACCCCTTTTATACCCTCTCTCTCCAGTCTGGATAGTATGAAAAGGGTCTGTGATGGGCCTAATAAAGTTATTGGATTTTCACAAAGGGAACCTGCAAACAAAATAAATACAGGCTTTTTTCAGAGCTCTTGGCTCAGTAGGAAACTTAAACTGGGTGCAATATGCCAGTCTCTGCCTTGATTTCCGCACCACACCACCAGCACACTTACAGCTGTTGGAAGTATACACTTGACAACCAGTGGCAGCTCCTCCGCAATGGCGGAGGGAGGTCGCCTCACTGCCTGGCTCAGAGTCAGTAAATGTAAATTAAAGCAATGTTCTTGCATCGTTTTAATTTACTTTTGCTGGGTCTTAGCCAGCGGTGTTGGGGGGGGAGGGGCGGGGCGAGGCTAAGGAGGAGGGAGGAGGAGTGCTACATGCACTTCCACTCTCTAAATGCGCATATGTGTTTTGGCCCTGCCTTTAAATGATGTTCTATGGAACTCTCAACATTCTCATGTTTTAATATAGCCTTGAAGCCTTCAATGCAGGCTAAACTGGTCATTAGAGACCTGCTCCAGCGTTAAATGCCAGTGTTGAAGATGAAGGCCTATAACAAGAGAAAGGGTCTTCAATAGATGGTATTAGTCAATGAGAACATTCCATCTCAGGGGTGCAAAATGTCTCTTGAAAGTCACAGGGGGTTTATAACCTCTCATGCCTCTGATGTTTGGGGCCCTTTCACAGCTCTTGGTGTGTATTTGGACCTAAAATCTCAGTAAGTGGTGGGAAAGTGGGCAGCATCAGACTTATTTTCCTTGGGCTCTGCCAAACTTTTGTCTTTGATTGGCAGAGACGAGGGATACACAAGCTAAGCAGAATCACCCCTCACACCTTCCGAAGCTCCAGGAACACTGGGAGCAGCAGAAAGAGGAAAGAGGCTTGGTTTGCCATTCTGCTGGCAGCAAATTACATCCTTCCACCTGAATGGCTGCATTTTTTCTTCTGAAGCGTACCCTGCCTCTACTGCGGCCTGTTGCCACTTATCTCATTTCTCAATATAGACCCTTAGAGCTGGTGTCCATCTTTGTTAATGACGTAATCAATGTCACCCAGGTGCTGAGTGTTGTCTCCAATATGTGGAGGACATTTTCTATCCAGAACTTCTACATTACATAAAAGAACGTATTTAATACTGTGAAGTAGACAGGGGATGTAATCAAATTACAAGTAACTAGTTACTGTAACATGTTACTTAACCACAGTGCTTTATCGCCTATGATATAATGCTAGCCAGCTTTTCTAATTTTAATCATATTTTAACAGGCATCTACCATGGCGAAATTAACTCAGTGACATTTGATAACTGTAAAGTAGCAGATAATAGTATATTCTTTTGTTTATGTAAAATCCAATCAAAAAGGCACACCATGATAGCACTTTCTGACTAGACAGTGGTTCAGACTCCATGTATTCAATTAGTCCTTTGACACAGCCAACTGTGATATATTTGTCAGTTGACTTGTAACAGGTGGTTGCTAATGGATCGTGTTGGGATTTAGACACTGCCCTGCATACTAAAGCTAAAAAGCCTCAGGCTACCAACTTGATCCAGTAGAAACTATGGGGCATATTATCAAGGGGGTTTATCTCCGCTTTTTTGGCTTTAAAAGCCAAGAAAGCGGAGATAAAATTATCTCCCTATTACCCAGCTGTCGCTAACACCAGTTAGCGACAGCTAGTAGGAGATAGCGACCATCTTGGGCCCCGCTTTGCATGTCAGAGATATTTATCCCTAATGACTTGCAAAGTGGACATGCCAAAATGTTAGGGACTGGAAACAGTCGCTAACATCGATATCTCCTATTACCAACTTTTGGAGATATTCGCTGTAAGCGCGAATATCTCCAAAAGCTAACACCTGCCCTCGAGCAGTTCTTAGCCATGTTATCCAATGGTAGGTGGATAACATGGCTAAGAGCATTAGCTCGGTAATGCATGAATATGGCTGACTTTTCAGCGATATTCATGCATTTCGGCTGATTTTCATCGCTTAGGAGATAAACCTTGATAATAGCAAAGTTCCTAAGCGATAAAAATCGCCGCAGCTCGGCGATATAAATATTGCCGCTAAGCCAACATAGCGATAATTATCGCTAGTTGTTCGTAATATGCCCCTATGTGTCAATGATTAGAGGGAATATTCCTCAGGGTGACTGATCATAAGTGTGAAACTGTCACCAGCACCCAATATTTTACCATTGCATGCACCATAGAATTATTGCATCACATCTATGTAAATACGTATTGCCCTCAATTCTTAAAAGTTACTATGGGGCACCTGCTGAGGCCTGTGTGAACCAAAATAAATAAGCAAATCTATTTGTTTTTAACAGGAGTTCAAACGCTGCCAGGCAGAAATTGTTGTGGTACCTTGGCTTAAAAAAGTGGATCCTCTTAAAGTCGACTGCTCAGAGACTATTCTTGAGGTATAGTATAAACCTTCACTTGCAAATGTTTACCATCTACCCTGAAATAATAATGCACACAGGACTTTTTGTGAAGAATCAAAATGTTGATCCCCAGAGAAGATAATGTCTGGTTGACCGGTGCACGCTGTGGGAGGGGTGGTGAACTCTGGTTCGGTTACTTTATCAGTTTTTAATGACATGGTCACGGATGACTCTGCTATTACTTAGACTTTTGGGCTTTCTACGCGACCCTCTATGTCGCCGAGTCCCCTACTCTAGCGGACCCTCATGAGTATTTGCGGGGGGCAGCAGTTACTCATCTTCCGACCCATGAAGCGGATGGGTTGGAGGCTCCTATCTGGATTGAAGAGGTGGTCTCTGCCTCTGCCTTCGTCTGTCTGAAGCCTCTGAAGGTGCCAGGCTCAGATAGTTTTAGTGCCCTTTTTTATAAGACTTACTGTGTGGAATTAGCCCCATTACTTACCCAATTATTCAATTTGTTTGCTGACACAGGCACCCTCATGGCTTCTATGCTCCAGGCGACGATTTTTGTCATCCCCAAACCAGGGAAGGACCCGGTGCTGTGGGGCTCCTACCAGCCGATCTCCCTACTGAACATAGATGCAAAGTTATTCTCAAGCATCCTGGCCCACAGACTCAACCCTCTCATGCCCGGCTTGATTGACCTGGACCAGTCAGGCTTCATACCGAGTAGGCAGTGTGCGGACAACACTAAACGGTTACGCCACCTGATTGACAAAGTGCACAGGTCAAAGGAAGAAGCTCTACTGTTGACAGTTGATGCTAAGAAGGCCTTTGCCCGGGTGCACTGGCCGTACTTGTTTGCTACACTAGAGCGTTTCGGTGTGGAGCCTAAGTTTCGTAAGTGGGTGGCTAGCATTTACAGTGCCCCTACTGCGGTGGTCAGGGTTAATGGTATACTTTCAGGGGACTTTGCGGTGGAGAGGGGCACCAGACCGGGATGTCCTCTCTCCCCAATGCTCTTTGCCTTATATATGGAGCCCTTTGCTCAAGGGCTCCGGGACAATCCACAGGCGCAAGGTGTGTCCTTTGGGGCTGACCGCCACTTAGTCAGCCTTTACGCTGATGATGTCATATTTTCAGTGGCTCACCCCCTGACTTCTATGCTGGCCAGGGGTGGGTGGAATTTGTGTAGTCGTGCTCCGCAAAGCTCAGCAAAATGGTAAAAAATATCCGCGAGCATGCAAATGTTCCACGAACATGCAGAATTGCTTGTTCCGCCCGTTCATTATGCTTTTTTCCTGTTTGCAAACACTGTTTGCGTGCTCGGGGATAAATATCTTGTGAACACACATTTTGAAAGCGCAAACAAGCAAAAAATTCCGCAAAGCAGCGGATCGTGGAATTTTTGCCAATTCCGCGTTCTCCGCGGAACGCAAAATGACCCAAATTCCGCAAATTCCGTGAGCGGAACGGAATTTACCGCCCAGGCCTACCAGCCATAGTAAAAGCGCTGCAAGTGTTCAGTCTGGTCTCGGGCTTCAAAATGAACTTGCAGAAATTGCAAGTCCTGAATCTCACTGCGAAGCACACTACTGTGGATGCACTGCAAGCCCAATTCAACTTTGCCTGTGTGACAGGGGCATTACATACTTAGGGTTGGTCCTACACAGCAGTCTGGACAAGACAGCGGACGTGAACTATACTACTTTACTCTCACGCATCCGGAAAGACCTCGCCCTCTGGCAGCGTCTAGCCCAGTCATGGCTTGGGAGGCTGGCGGCCGTAAAAATGAATGTTTTACCTCGGGCCCTATACCTTTTCCAAACCCTCCCTTTATTGCCCCCGCCGAAGATGCTCTTGCACATCCAAACATAGATTGAACATTTAATTTTGGGCCCAACCTCGCCAGACTGCAGAAGATTCTGTCACGGTGACCTAAGAAAGAGGGAGGCTTGGCAGTGCCTAACTTCACCCACTACTTTCAGGCCTTGCTATTGTGTCACCTTGTAGAATGGAACCGCCCTATGACGGAAAAGCCCCGGGTGTTTATGGTGCAGGCAGTGGCCGGTCGGCATATCTGGAGGGAGGTCTGGCTAGCCCCGACCTGCGCGATCCTGGGGACTTTATTCTTCGCCGGTCACCTACCCCACTATGATTGTTTGGGATAGGGTGTCTAAATGGATCAATCTCACCACGTTTCCCTCCCCCATGTCTCCAATTTTTTCAAACCCGACTTCCCTCCCGGGATGGACAAAGACGCAGGCACATGGTTTGTAAGCTTTTAGGGCAGCTGTTCGATCAGCAGGAATGTATTCCCTTTGATGAGATCCGCGAGGGTTACGGCCTGGCCGATACTGACCTTTTTCTTTACACACAAATGTTGCATTGGACAGCCAGTCCCCTAGTCCGTCCCCTGGTCAGCAGACCATTTCTCCCGTTTGAGAAGTGGCTCTTCCTGACAAAGGGATGACCGCAAACTCATCTCCGAACTCTATACCTTCCTCGCCAATGGTGCTCAGGGGGTGCGTTCAGCAGGACAGTAGCGGTGGGAGCCCGAAATAGAGTAGAGTAGTGAATTTATTGCACAGTTAATTAAAACTCTCAATTTAAAATACATTGTTTAAAAGAAAAAAGTGGTTAGTAACAGAGTTAAAAGGATAATTATCAAAAGTTAAAATTATTCAGTGGTTCAGCTTCTTCTGGATTCGGGCCAAAAGTTTGAAAGATGCCCTAGGACATGTTTCCAGCTATTGGGCAGTTACTTCTTTTTGTGCCTCCTTGATTCTCTTTGCCACTGCAGCCAGGAATTTTGTGATTCTGCAGTTTAATTGGGTCTCACTTGGATTGAAGCACAGTTTAACTGCCTGTCGGCAGGACCTGACCCCCTCCTGGTTCCATTTTACACGTAGTAGTGTTCTCATGTCCATTAAGCTGGGACAAATACATATTATATGGGTTAGGTCTTCAGGTCCTGCCCGAAATAGGGCGCATCCTTTCAGATAAAGAATGGGAGGATATTTTCTATAGGTCACACCATTTCGCACACTCCATGGGCCACACAGAGACTGCATTTAAAATTGAATCCTACTGTTATTATACCCCGGCTCGCTTAACTAAGTGAAACTCACAGTGTGACAGCCTTTGCTGGCGTGGCTGTGGGAGCCCTGGTACCCTCTTACACTTGCTCTGGCACTGCCCCAAGCTTATGAGGTAAAGGGAGAAAACTCTCGCGTAAATTGACAAGGCCTTTGACACTGCCATTTCGGGATTCCCCGCCTACACTATTTTAGGACTGCCCAACGCTCTGACCATCCCCTTGATAAGCGTGGCTCAAATCCACCTGAGTGACTTACCACACTCACCTATAGTTACTCACAAAGAAGTCAGCCGGACAGTGGAGAAGAATAAACAAGGTAATTTTTAAGCATGGGCGAATTTTACGAATCTGGCGTTCGCGAATTTGCGTATGTGCGAACTCGCAATCTGCAAAATCCGCCAATTCTCGCAAATTTCTTTTTTTTTGTGTTCGCAAGGGTTTAATTTGGGGTTAATTTATTAATGTGTCACTGTTTTAAAATTCCAGTCTGGCACCTGTTTCCTTATCTGTAATTTGCTTTCTGTTGCAGTGCAACTTTTTTTTTCCAGGACCTTTGTGGCCTACTTGTAGCTATTCTATGAGCCTGCTGTGAGGGTCAGAGCAGGGTCATAGAATTGTTGCAACTAGCAACTGAACTCTGGAGGGGCCCTAGTCAGGAAGCACTACAGGGAATGGTTACTAATGATGAGTTTGAACTTTTGCACCTGCTGAGTGCTTTCAGTTTTGCAAAACTCGTTTTTCTGCAGAACAGCAACTGTATTGCCCCAAACAAACATAGGCACACCACTTTGCCCTTGTAACACACGATTTGCGACCTCTCACATGTTTTTACCTTTGATACTGGCACAAGTGCCACCTCTGCCTACATAACACTTGTTCTTGGGCCGGAGTGCCTAGCACCTTTTGCAGTAATATACCCCAAATGATACTTTGTTTTCTCTTGTAACTGCACACTTGTCACTTTTTCCTCCTGTGCACTTTTTACTACCTCATGTAATTTTGGCTGCGCACAATTTTTACTACCTCATGTATTTTGTTTGCTCACAATTGTCACTACTACCTTTACTACCTCATGTATTTTTGGTTGCTCACAATTTTTACTACCTCATGTATTTTGTTTGCTCACGAATGTCACTATTACCTTATGTACTGTAATGTTTGCGTTTGTAATCTGTTCTTTTGTAATGTTTCTCATTATGTTTCATTTCTGTTCCTTCTGTGAAGCGCTCTGACACCTTCGGGTAAAGTCCGCGCTATGTAAAAATGCATAAATAAATAAATAAATAAATAAACTGAACTCTGGAGGGGCCCCTCAGGAAGTACTACATGGAATGGTTACTAATGATGAGTGAACTTTTGCACCTGCTGAGTGCTTTCAGTTTTGCAAAACTCATTTTTCTGCAGAACAGCAACTGTAAAGCCCCAAACAAACTTACTTGTGAAAGTTGATTTCTAATCCAAAAGGGATCCAAAGAAAGTCAAAAGGCCTCAAATCCAAAAAAGTGCAGGCAAATGTCAACCTGAGGAGTTATTCTGATAAAAATCATCATTTTCAGAAGGTCTATGCTGCTTGCTAGTGGATTTCTTGTGCAGAATTGCAAATTTTGTAATTTCGCGAGTGCGAGATTGTTGCTGCCTGCCGCACCTACATGTTCGCAATTGCGAACTCTCGCGATGCGTCGCCAAACTCCCGCGGGATCTCGCAGCAAGATCCAAAATGGCGCAGCACTCGCAAAATATCGAGAAAAACAACTCGGCAAACGCTGAATGACGGTAAGTGAACGCCGCACGCCGCAATATTGTATCACCAAGAAAAAAAATCTGCTGCGTGCGAATTTGCGGTTTTACGGTAAATTTGCGAGAGTTCACGAATTGCGAATTTACCGAAAATCCGCAAAATCCGCGCGCGGAACGGATTTTCCACCCACGCTCAGTAATTTTATTAGGCCACAAACTCCTATATGAGAGGGCCCTGTCCGACCTCACCCCTAAGAGTGCGCCGAGAGGACTGACTCATCTCATCACAGTAATACATTATATCATGGTACAGCAAAGTAAAACACGCCCATACTGGAAAAGTACTGAACCCGAGAGAGGGGAACAATGGCCTCACAGAAGAGGTATCTGCACCTGCAAGAGCAACATTTGGTTATCTCTGCCCAAGGCCGCGGAGCCAGGCCTCAGCGTCTCCAGAGCATGAGAACATCACAGATAAGAAACTTGCTAGTTTCTGCCACAGTTAGCTAAGAAACGAAAAACTGCTGCATTAGGGTTTTTCCTATTCCTACGGGAGGGGGGAGGAGCGAGTGTGACTCGCGCACACAGATGAACATCGAAAATGGTGGCACACAAGCTAAGAAAAGTGAACATCACCACACGCATAAATGAATAATACTTATGAATAGCAGAAACTCAAAAAGGCACGAGTGAATACGTCATTAGTTAGACACATGATGCTAACTCGCATATGTGAATGGCATTGGGCGGGGCATCGGAAAATGAAACCTATAAGACCCTCCTTTTAGCATCATTTGGCTAACTGGAGCGTAGCCTTTATTAACTAAAAAGGTAGGGTCTTGGGGGGCGTGGCTAGCAGCCAACGATGGCGGACGCAGCGTAGGGAGGCTACCGCGGCAAGGCGGCTTCCCACATAAATCCGCTATAATAATCCGATAGATTTTATTACTATTCGGGGCGGACAGGGTCCGGCGTCCGTGCGGCGCCCACCGGAGCAATTCAAAGACAGCGGCGGCCCGACAATTGACGGAAAGACGAGGAGAGAAGAGGGGCCTACTGTCCGCCTCACAGCAGCGACGTAGTGGGCAGAACGAATCCGACCGGAAGCGGTGTCCTGGCGGGTGCTGCCGGCCGGAAGTGCCGGTCCTCCGGCCGAGCCGAGGGAAAACAGTCGGAGAGCATCCATAGGCGGCAGAGGGCCGGGCGGAGACCCGAACAAGTGAGCGTTGCCGGAGAAAGTACACGGAACGCAACATAGAGGACTCCGCGGCCCGAAAGGGCAGAACAGCAATCTTGGATGGCGGACTCGCATCGTGGGCAGAGACCCCGAGAAACAAAAGCGGGACCAGCTATGAAGGTCCGCCTGGCATAATACGATCAGGGGTAATCCCGGGTGAGTGGTGAGGCGATCCCAAATTTTTTCACATGAACATTTGGAGGTGTACCATCTGGGGGACGCGGTGCCCCCTCACCCCACCCCCCTCTTATTGCTGGAACATAAGCGACACTAGGCAGCTTGGAGGTCGACCGCCTGAATTTTAGAGAAGGGGCTCTGGATCAGTGACGTGCAAACGCGCTGGACAGCGCAAAGGAAAGGCACCATATGCCCCGACTAAACTGGCCACTGCGCGGTTTGCTCCTACAGGCTCAGTCGGCTGATTGTGCCGCAACACTGCTCGGGGGTGCTGGAGAGGTGTACAGAGTCCTTTTTCACCTGGAAAGAGGCGGGGGGATACCCCAATTGTCCATAACTTGCACAGGGCACTACCCGATCCTGCACTGTCGACAACGGAAGACCCAGCAGACAAGGGCCCACCAGGTGAGGCCTGTACTACGCACTGCGGAGTGACTATCGTGACTACACGCAGGCATCAACCAGAAGGTACGTGGGACACCCTCCTGTTGCCCAGGTGCCGCGCCTCTGTGGGTGACTAGAACGCTCTTCGGTGGCACAACAGGGCGAACAGAGGCCCCAGGCACAACTCCACACAGGCCAAGCTTGACAAATTCGCATATGAGAAGCAGACTCCCCCCCAAGAACAACGCAAGCCCACGGGGAAAATGACGGAAGCTGATGGGGCTAAGAAGGCTACACTGGAGGATGTTCTGGCGGCATTGGGTCAGGTACAGGCGACAGTGGGGTCTACGGCAACTGAGGTTACCCTTATACGAGCGGACCTCCAGAAGATGAATGAGAGAGTTAAACAAGTTGAGGTGGTGACCAAATCCTTAGTCGAGGATGTGTCGGAACTACAAATCGAAATGGGTAAACTGCAAGCGGACAACAAAATACTCAGAGAAAAACTTGACGATCAGGAAGGGCGCTCTCGGCGAAACAACGTCCGAATTTTAGGCGTACCGGAATCTGAAGATACGGGAGCGTTGGACCTCTACGTGGAGGATATGATCAAAACTCGGCTCCAGCCTAAAGGCCTCTCACATTTCTTTTCTGTGGAAAGGGCCCACAGGGTGCCAGGGGGTAAGCCAAAGACGGGAGGACCGCCGAGGCCAATATTAGCGAGACTATTTAACTTCAGGGACCGGGACGCCATTTTACAAGCGGCAAGAGTGGCACCAGCCATTCAGATCCAGAACTCGAGGGTGTCCTTTTTCCCAGACTATACGGCGGAGGTCTCAAGGAGAAGGAGAACTTTTCTAGAGGTGAAAAAGACATTAAGAGAAAAAGAATTGCCTTACTCGATGCTCTTCCCGGCCCGGCTCCGAGTGGCAGCAGATAAAAAGGTCTGGTTCTTCAACTCCCCGGATGCGGCCAGGAATTGGCTCAAGGGTTGGCGCACTGCGGACCAGCCGCGAAGAACTCATAGATCAAACCACGGACACAGAGAAGATAGCCGGACAGGGTCGCAGACATCAGGCAGAGGAGGAGCGGGAGGATCCCAGACTCATGGATTCGCAGGGGCCGACGGAGAAGAATGACCTGGAACATAAGAGGCTATAATGGACGCTGTCTTTGTTTATGGACATACTGGTTTGTAGTTGCAGATGGACGCTGGCCTGGTTAGCCCCGGATGTAAGCAGGGATGACGCCTGCTCGGGGAGACGCTCTCCCTCCTACACGCAAGTACTCTGGTTGTGGGATGGGTTAAGCACTCTGCTCAGTTGGGGTGGCGGGCAGTTGGAAGTCCGTTAAGCAGGGGTGCAGGGAGAGGGGGTGAGGGGGGGGGGTTGTTTAGACACAGTTCGGAATACACATGTAAGGTCGAAGAATACTGTTATGCATACGGGCGGTTTGACAAAGGTTTGGCATATGCAACACTGGTTTAGCTCTTCCATGAGGACCCTAAGCAGTTTATTGAACAGGTACAAAACCAGCACTCATGTCACAAATACCAAGGACCTCATAATTGCAAATGGCTGATGACCAAGCACACAGAGCGGAAAGAGTAGACACAGATTCACAGGGCAGGTCCCTACGATTACTGACTTGGAATGTGAGAGGGCTGGGTGATAAGGTAAAACGAGGACTGGTACTGACCACACTGAAAAGGCAGAAACCCACTATAGCACTACTACAGGAGACACATTTGACGGGGGGGCAACCAAGGCCATGGATAGGAGAAGGTACAAGATGGTAGTCCACTCGGACTTCACGTCGAGATCCAGGGGGACTGGTATCCTGATTCAGAAATACTCACAGTTCATTCCCTTACAAACTAAGACTGACGATCAAGGGTGCTTCGCGGCACTGCAAGGACAGTGGGAGGGTAGGCTCCTTAACTTGGTTTCTGTATATATCCCATTGGCACTTCACTCGGTGCAACTCCCGAAACTGGCTGACTTTATACTGACCCTTCCCGAGGGGGACGTTATTCTTGGGGGGGACTTCAACGCCATTTTAAATACACAACTTGATAGGTTCCCAACGCCAGTTCCCACGGGGAGACCCCCCTGCTTCCAACGTTTTTTAACAGCCATGGGTCTCATTGACGTCTGGAGGTACCCCCACCCTAAGGCTAAACAATACACCTTCCACTCCGCAGTGCACAGCAGTATGTCAAGAATAGCCCACTTCCTGGCCCTCGGCAATGGTATCCAGCATATAGACACCGTAGAAATTCACCCCCGGGGAATCTCGGACCACTCCCCACTTACTCTTACGATCTCCACTCAGGAGAAGTCACCCAAACGCATATACCCCATACATGCTGCATATCTTAAGATTCCCCAAGTTCGCAAGGCTCTTAAAAAAGTGACGACACACTATTTCAACGAGAATGTAAACTCAGTACGCTCCTCAGAGGTCGCGTGGGAGGCGTATAAGACCGTTTTCAGGGGGCAAGCCATAAATTCAATCACGGGCTACAAAAGGGAACAGGCTCAGGAACTAGCTAAATTGGAATTAACGTTGCAGGAAATGACAACGGCACATGAACAACACCCCACTCCGGCCACGTTACACGTACTTAACCTTCAACAGCAACTTTACACTGACCACTTACGTTTTCAGGTTAAAGGGCAAATGGCAGACACACAGAATAGGATTTATGAGGTGGGAGACAAGGCAGGCAGGATGCCGGCATGGCTCGACAGGAGAGGAGGAAGTTCTAGAGGAATCTAACAAGTGAGGGATAATCTGGGGATGACGCACACTAACCCAGAACAAATGGTTGAGAAGCTCGCAGCCCACTTCGAGGGGGTCTACACCCCTGAGAGCATGGAAACACCCGAGATGGCCAGAGAGCACTAGAACAGATAGAGGTCCGGACGCTTTCTTCGGAGGTGGCAACTGAGTTAGATGCGGACATTACTGCTGAAGAAATCCAGATGGCTATTAATGCGTTGAATTCGGGTAAGGCGCTGGGACCCAACGGCATACCTATAGAATGGTATCAAGCGACGCCCGAGAGCCTCAGCAAACATCTACTAGCGATGTTTAAGGAATGTTTAGAGAAGGGCTTACTTCCACCAGATCAGAGGTTGGCAACTCCAGTAGCCATCCCCAAGCCAGGGAAGCCACCTGAGGATTGCTCCTCATATTGCCCCATCTCGCTGCTTAATGCAGAAGCTAAAATCCTCGCCAAGCTCTTGGCGACCAGAATTTTGCCTCATCTGCCGTCCCTCATACACCCGGACCAGTCCGGATTTATGCCTCATAGAAATACAGCATTGAATCTGCACAGACTGCATGGAGAGCTGGCCAGGGCGGACTCGATCGCAACACAAGCAGTGATATTGACCCTTGATTCCAAGATGGCCTTTGACCTTGTAGAGTGGAACTACTTGTTTGAGGTTCTGTCACATTTGGGATTCAGCCCCTGGTTTACTGCATGAATTAGACTGTTATACGCTGACCCTGTTGCACAGGTAGTAGCAAACGGCCATATCTCGCGAACATTCCCACTGGGGAGGGGCACACGTCAAGGATGCCCCCTTTCACCATTACTATTTGCGATCTCATTGGAACCCCTAGCCACTCTAATAAGGACCTCGCCGCTCCTGACGGGCATACGCTGGGCGGAGGGCTGGGAGGACCGGCTTTCACTCTATGCAGGCGATATGCTGGTATATCTAACGGACCCAGAACGCGGGGTGCCGGCTCTATTGCATCTCTGTGGTAGGCATGGTAGGGTGTCAGGATATACGTTGAACTGGAGCAAATCGGATCTATATGTACTGAAGGGACCGGTCCCGACACTGAATGCAGAATGCCCCCTGAAGATAGCAGGCTCGTCATTTAAATACTTGGGAAACCAGGTTACTAGGGACCCCTCGGAGTTCATGGACAAAAATCTGGGGCCCCACTTGGAAAGACTCAAGCAGGACGTTGAGTTTTGGTCGGGCTGCCTTTAACGCTACTGGGAAGGGCGGCACTGTATAAAATGATGGCTTTGCCCCGTTTTTTGTACGTACTTGAAAACACGCCATATCCGGTGGCTCCGAGATTCTTTCAGAAAGTGGCGGCAATGGTATCCAATCTTTTATGGGGGAACCTCCCGGCGCGCATCGCACACCCCAAATTGCACAGGGGATGGTACGATGGCGGGATCGCATTGCCTAATCTAAAATTGTATTATTGGGCGGCACACCTGAAACCCATCAATCAATGGATACACACTCCACAAAACGAACCAGCATTTCAGGCAGACAGGGCACAATTGGGCACAAATAGTTTATTGGCTCCGTTGTATGACCAACGTAAAATGCGCAAATTGGTGGGGCCCACCAGATTAACTGTGGCAATATGGCACACAGCGACACCAACACTGGGATGGAAGGGGAGAATAACCAAGCTTACCCCACTGTGGGACTCTCGAGCCTTAGGTAAAATGAGAAACAGCAGAGGGTTATCACACTGGGATACTATAGGTATATCTACAGTGGGGGATCTCTGGGAGAGGGGAGGTGTGGTACCTTTTAGTAGATTGAGGGAGCTATACGACCTGGGTGAGCGGGAGTTATATAGATATATTCAGATACAACATGCGTTAATGGCTGCTCTGCCCCCGGACACGGATCTGCCAGAATCCTCCCCGCTGGACGACCGCATTCTCACTGACTTTATGATTGAATGCGCAACATCACTCATGTACCGTAAACTACTTAACAACTTACCGGACCCACTGACCCCTTTGAAGGAAAAATGGGAGGGAGACACTAGTGAAATGGACGAACATGAATGGAATGAGGCGATGGCATCGCCTAAGGAAGTAGGCATCTCCGCACGACTGAGACTTGTGCAATTGAAAGTGTTAAATAGGGTGTACTACACGAGGACTATGTTACACCGCATTCACAGAGTACAACACCCTTACTGCCTTCGTGGGTGCGGGGAGGAGGGCACGTTTTTTCACACCATATGGGACTGCCCCAGGGTCCAGGAGTTTTGGAGACAAATACTGCGAACAATATCACAGGCATTGGAGATCTCACTGTTACCTGAACCAAAGAGGTGCCTCCTAAATATATGGGAACCTACTGATCTATCCAGATACGGTCAACTTTGGGTCACAGTGGGCTTGATAGTGGCGAAACGTGATATTGCACAGCGATCGGGAGTGGCAGAAGTGCCAACAAAGACGCAATGGTGCCTGAACATGGATAGGGTGATGGTAACAGAAAGGGCAGTGTACTCTAATCGAGCCTGTCTGGGGAAGTGGAACAAAATGTGGACCAAGTGGAACATGTACAGAGGGGAGATATGTGATCCATTGCCGGAAGATGACCAGGATGTGTCGGATGGGGAGGGGGAGGAGGAATGAGGGTTCTCACAGAGTATGGGGGGGAGGGAATCCATAGACCATGGGTTTCACCAGATTTGGCAGAATAGTATAGTGGGACGAATGGGGGAGGTTACTGGGGAGTAGAGATCAACGAAGCCGGTGTACTCACAATAACATGCATTTCAGGCAGTGTTGGAGGGACCGGGTGGAGTTCTAATGGGGGAACATTTCATGACTCAGTTAAACACGACCGATATCAAACAAAACATGACCACAATGTGATTCCTTAAGTTTCTTTTGTTTTGTTGTTGTTTTTGTAAAAATAGAAAATCAAGAACCAGTACTGATTAACATTATAATGACTACAATGTACCTCTTCATCGATGCAGATACAATGGTGTTCAAAATGTCTGACATTCTGACAATAACTTGATGATACTGCATGATGATTACAAGATCGCTATAGCGGCCAGCCTGTAGGGTTGTAGGCCTTCAGCTGTGTAAATTTGAAGGTGCAATAAAGGTTTTTGAACAAAAAAAAAAGGTAGGGTCTTTACACACCATTCTAGGGGCGGGAAAACAGTTTAATCAAAAATATCATCATCAATGAGCATCAACCAACGAATGTCAGGAAGTTCTATTATATTAGAAGCAGGATATTGACCAGTCACTTTTCTTGGAGACCGCAAATTGTTTGCACACATTGAGCAACAAGGGGGGAGACAATAAATGCAAAGGCAACAAGTCAGTAACACACCCACTACTCCTACAACACCCATTAGAATCTTCCAGCCCCATGAGGAGAAAACGCCCCATGAGGAGAAAACGCCCCACAGTCACCCTTGTAGTGACCATGTCCCAGTGTCTTGATGAAGTTCAGGCGCTAGTCTATGAAGTTTCTGTACCGCTAAGTTAACAGTGGGGGCTGAATCAGGAATATATTCGCAGCAAGACGTCCCAATGATGCGGCAAGCTCCGCCCCTATCAGCGAGGATGACGTCAAGCACCATCCTGTTTTAGATCGTAAATAATCTCATAGCCTGCATCTCGATGGACATATTAGCTGCAATGTCTGCTTCAGTGTTCACTACTTTCTCCATTACTCTTGAAAATCTACGGATAGCCCTGCTGTTAAATATTGGACCCCAGAAAGGCAGCAAACCTTTAGAAAAATCTGTCCATTGTTGTAGAGAGGTGTCTGTCTGATCCACATCCTCGACCTGGAGTGCCCTCCTTTTGCGCTGCTCAGGCATAACAGAGAACCTACGATGAGCCTTGTGATAGTCTGAGGGGGCCACATAGACAGGCGGAAGAAAATAGGCCAGATAACAGACTCCACCCAACCCTCAGGCAGCCACAGGTACCCATTATCTCCGCAAATGAAGTAGATATTTGGAGGGGTAACTAAAGAAGGACTAAGAGGCAGGCGGATCGATGCAGTCACATTGCAAGAACTGTTCCCAACTTTTATAGGGCCCCTCCATATGATACAAAAAAATGGTGAAGGCCCAACAACCGCTAAGGGCACCAAGGAATGACTGCTACCATTCGTCGCTGGGGGGTGTCTATAAGCTAGAGAAGAGTTCAACTGTAGAAAACTCTCCCGAACTTTATCAGTGTCATTTGGAGTCATGAATCTCCTTAC
The DNA here is from genome assembly GCF_964263255.1 of Lissotriton vulgaris. Classification (NCBI taxonomy): domain Eukaryota; kingdom Metazoa; phylum Chordata; class Amphibia; order Caudata; family Salamandridae; genus Lissotriton; species Lissotriton vulgaris. The sequence continues at coordinate 90,747 of NW_028243144.1, forward strand.
TTTCTTCGAACATGTCTCCAGAAATGTTTGATCAAAACGTCCGTCAGTAAACAGTTGCCCATGAGAAGAAGCGGGCATAGGTCTGCAAATGCGTTACCCCGTCCTACATCATCCACCACTACTTTGTGTGCACTACACTTTATCACAGCCAATCGTCTAGGGAGTGTCAATGCTGTCAGTAGTCGTAATATCAATGGGCCATTCTGAATTCTCTGTCCATGTGATGCCCCGTTCCGCCCACAGTCCCCCATAACTATGAGCCATGCCAAAAGCGTATTGGCTGTCAGTGTAAATATTCACGTCCAGTCCCTCACTCAACTCACATGCTCGCATCAAAGCTATTATTTCTGCGGCTTGAGCCGAATGATATGGAATCCTAGAAGTTTCCACCACTGTTTCTAATGTTGTAACTGCGTATTATGCGGTGGAAGTACCATCTGCAATTTGAAAACAGGGCCCATCAACATACAGTTCCCCATCAGGATCATCTAGGGGTGTGTCTGTCAAGTCTATTCTTCCCTTCGTCTCTTCCTCTGTCCGAAACAAGCAATCATGGGCTTCATCGTCCTTTTTATCTGAAGGGATGGGTAGCAACGTGGCTGGGTTCAGAGTGGCACATCTTTTAATCGTAACATGAGGTGCAAACAATGTCATTTCGTAGTCAGTAAGACGAGCACTAGTTAAGTGCTGCGTCTGCGTTCTATTCAATAGGATGTCCACAGCATACGGTACCATTACTGTAAGGTCTGAACCCAACACGAGCCCCGCCGATTGTCTAATAGAGACCGCAGCAGCTGCTGTAGCCCTTAGACAGCTCGGCAAGCATAGCGGAAAAGTAAGCGCAAGGTCTCAGTTTCCTGCCAAAACATTGTGTTAAGACAGAAACGCGCAACCTTCCGCCTCATGTACATAGAGCACAAAAGGCTTCTGGTAACCAGGTGTTCCCAGAACGGGTGCAGAACACAAAGCAGTTTTTAGTGACTCAAAAGCTTCCTGACATGATGGAGTCCAGGGTAGGGGTTCGCGCACCTCTTTAGAAGTCAAATACAGTAGGGGTTTTGTTAGTAAGGCATAATTGGGTATCCACTGGCGACAATACGAGGTTATGCCCAAAAACGCTCGCACCTCTCGCTGCGTGTTAGGTACAGCCATGTTAGTTATCGCCTTTATGCGCTCTGGTGTCAACCTCCTCCCCTCCTTCGAAAGGAGATGACCTAAGTAGGTAACCTCCTTTCGACAGTATTGGAATTTAGGAAGGGACACTTTGTGGCCCTTGTGAGCCAAGTGGTGTAACAATTTAACCGTAGCATCCGACACCCATCCTCGGTGTCGATGCAATGAGAATGTCATCCACATATTGTAACAAGACATTGCCTTCAGGAAGTTCTAAATCATCCAACTGAGCCTTCAGAGCCTGACTGTAAATGCTGGGGCTCACTCTATAACCTTGAGGAATTCTACAAAATCTAAAACTTCAGCCAGCCAATGAGAATCCGGAGAGATAACGGCTATCTTCGTGTACAGGAATACTGAAGAAAGCATTCTTCAGGTCCAGGACAGAAAAATATTTAGCCGATGGGGGAATCATCGTCAAAATTGTGGTAATACCAGAGACTACTGGGTACTGGGGCTCAACCACCTGGTTAATGTGACGTAAATCAATCACAAATCTGTAAACATCAGGTGCATCATCACTGGCATCGGCTGACTGTCTTTTAAGAATCGGAAGAATAGGACTATTACACCTGTTAGAGTCCGTTTCTTCCACAACCCCTGATCGGATCAAATCTTATATTATCTGCAACAGGGCTTTCTCACCATCTCTAGATATTTTGTACTGGGGTATCCTCTGCAGTCGGGCCCCCACCTTAACTTTGATGGACACAGGGGGGATATCCATTTTTCCCACATCAGTATCGCTACTGGCCCACAAGCTCTCTGGGATGTCGCCAAATTCAGCTGGCAAAGGCTCATCTTTAGAAAAACACTGCTGTGCACGTGCGACAGTGGGACCCAATGTGAGGTATACACCATCCGGAGAACAATAAATGGTGGCATTCAATCTCTTTAACAAATCCAAACCCAACAAATTCTCTCCACAATTCGAGGTCAAAAGGAAGGGAGAGTCAACAGTAAAAGGACCAATTGTTAGAGCAAGAGGCTTGGAGATGGGGCTAATCACCGGAGTACCTGAGAACCCTACGGAGATATTATTCTTGCCAGACAGAGCCCCCCCTGGGACCTGAGAACGTGCCACTGCACTTTTCATAGCGCCTGTATCCACTAAAAATTTCAGAGGGGACCCCGACAAATCTGCAGTCACATAGGGTCCCCGTTGATCAACATCCACAGAAACTGGTCCCTCGCTCTGTCCTACGCTGTCCTAGTTTTGAGAAAATCCGGTCAAGTCGTCCATAGAACAGGCCAGCCACCGGTAACCAATGGAGTGAAGCAGAGAGACGGATAGGAAAAATACAAAATCATCGAACCTCAAAACTCCAGGCTCCAAAGGAAACCCGCGGCGCAGCCGCCCGAGGCCCGCGATGTCACCACGAAGTCCGGGGCCGCAATTCTCCACCAAGATGTGGAAGCGAGTCTGAAATACAAGGGATAATTAATGATAGGAAAGACAGACACAACCACAGAATTTGTCAGCTCAGAATATGGTATATTTATTAGCCACAACAAATACAATTTAACGTGCAACACGGTGACAGTCAGCATAAAAGCTAGAATGTCCAAAGATTTATTGAGTTTGGTATGCTTTATAGATTTGAACCACAAGACCACCCATATGACACGTAGCAAGAAGTATTATACGTAGTCTACAGTGCATCATGAAACCCACAGCCAATAGACAGGATCTGTAACAAGATATCTCCTTGTAAGGTGTGATAGATTTGATGCATACATACTGTAGCTAACCATGTGATCAGAATGGGCAGTTTGGGGACAGTCAATCAAAATGCGAGCTGCCATGGCCTGATATATTTCCATACAAACTGCGACATAAGCAGGCGATGAGTAATATTGCGAAATCTTGTTATTTGTTAAAATAAAGTATTGTGCAAGCCGTGTGTCACGTATCTCGTCTGGGCGTGGAGAATTGCAAGGACAGCATTTCTCAGACGGTGAAAGTGCAAAACACCCCAAGATGGAGGTTTTTAGATGTAGGCTAAGTTAATAGGCCTGAAGCCATTCTATTTGGTATCAAAAGGAAAAGATGGCTTCAACATAGTCATCATTGTAATACTGTCCATCTCCTCTTTGAAAGTGTTGCCAATACCTGTCTCCGTCAAAACAATTCCCTCCCGGTCTCCTACCTCCATCAAACTGCCTGTCATCCCTCCGAAAAACGACCTCGCCCTCTGCCTTGTCCGGCATTTGACTGGAGTTCCGGACAATCTCTCCACCAGTGCCCCTCCTGTTCACATTTTGCACACTGATTCGGTCCCAATCGCTCCCTCCGTAACCACTTCCCCCTCGTCCCGCTACCGTAGGTGGGGCACCACGGCCCCGACCCTTAGACACCTGCTGCAGCAACACCCTTGTCTTCAAGTCCTTGGCCTTCTTTTCCTGCCTCTCTTTATTCTCGTTCTCCCTATGCTCATAGTACTGAGCCATGCTTAAAATGCCAGAGGGGGTGGACGTCGTCCACGTACTCTCCGACGCCTGCAACCTAGCCGATATTTCCGGTAACAGATTCATTACGAATCTGTTAACGAAAAGTCGTAACCCTCCGTCCTGCGAAATGTCCTGACCACTAAAGTCCATAAAAGTCTCCTCAAACCAAATGAAAAAATCAGAGACAGCTTCATCCTTTTTCTGCCTACATGCCGTCAACTTATCCCAGTCCACTTTCTTCGGGGGAATGAGAGAGTGCATATATTTAATAATTCGCCCCGGTAATGCTAAAATCTCAGCTTTCGGCTTTTCCCATGGGTTTCGTTCTTTGTCCCAATCCTGCAATTCCACCCATGTACCGCCCAGTTCCTCCTTATGATCAGTGCCCTTCACCTGTCTCCACACATCCACCAGAACCAACAATCCAAAAAATAATTCAATGTCAGCTAAAGTCATAACTGTCGAGGAGGCTGCCTCCGTCAGTTCCTTGTAATAGGCTGTCGGATTTTTCCTAGAGTCGGGCAGCTGAGCTTTCAAAGCTAACACCACACTTCTTTTCCATGGCGTATATACCCACTGTTCTAGAAAGTGGGTGTCTATACGAGCCCTAGTGACAGCATTTGTTACCGAGTCTACCACCTCAGGTACTTTGGGGTGAAAAATAGGATGTACCTCACGCATTGGATGTATCCCAGGAAAATGGGGCTCTCCGGCAGACGGTAATTCATTTCTATACTCTAACAAGGACCTTAAACTTCGCATCACCTCCCGTACCCCAGTATAAGCCCTATAGGCTCCATTTTTCACATCATGAAGAATTGCGGGTGCGGCCCCTCCGTACCCTTGCTCCCATAACGCTATCACCGTCGTCGACATGTGCCACAAAGCGCGCTGTTGCATAAGGGGCTCATAATCTTTCATTGTGGACCAAATGTCTTCGAACAAGTAAATATTATTTCTAGGCCCACTTACAGGCTTGATTGGCCACCATCGTTTTTTCATCTAACCCAACTGTAGAACGCGTAAGCAACTTTCGTACCTGAGTGGGCAACCCATTTCCCATACCTCTATTTGGGGTCGGCAGACCACTGCCGGGAGTAGCACTGGCGGAAACAGCGGGAAGTGTAGAGGAAAACAAAGAGGGAGTAGGTGAGCTCGCTGCAAGGAGAGAGACCAGGGGCGCAGGCAAGGAAGAGGTGACAGAAGGCGAAAACAGTCCGGCATCCCCCAGCAAAGGAGAAGTTAAAGTCGAAGAAGTGGGGGCGGCAGGCAAAGGAGGAGCACCCATTTGCGGAACCAAAACCTCGCTTGGAGAAGTAGAACCCGCCAACGCGGGGTACAATGACTGGGGGGCGTACGGGGGAGGGAGCCGAGCACTCAAAATGTCCTCCATCTCGTCTTGTTCTTCCTCTCTAACCACATAACTTTTATTCTCCTGTAGCCTAAAAAGCCTGTCTGCGCGCTCAATCCGCTGCTCATTCTCTTTCTTTGTGTGTTCCCGCGCCTTCTACGCCATCGTCTGCGCCGCTCTCTTCTGAGCTACCTTCTCCTCTCTCAACCGACGCTCCCTTACTTCCTTTTGCCACATCCTTAGTGAATCAAACATACTCTTACGACTACGCCTAGCAAACAATCTGTCTTGTAAATAGTCTATTTTTGCCACATCTAAAGAACCTGTCAATTGCCACTGCAAATCCACATTGCCCTTAGTGTATCTGTGCCACAAAGTATTAAACAAAATCGGGGTCAATCCATGTTTCAAGTACATATCAAAATTAGGGGAACCCTCCACCGGGGCGGGTTGGCTCTCGGCCAATCTGGTGTCCGAGGTGCCGCAACAGCACCCGAGACACCGCAACTTACTGAAATACTGCATCTTCACACACCCAATCGTACCCTAGCGCAAACTCTCACGCACCTGCTCACCAACTTCCCAACTACACAAGCACTACTAAACACACACACATATATTCGTTCATCCTATGCGTCAAATTTTCTTACCAAACACGTGTCTACAAAATGGGACAAGGCCCGTCGACCAAGTCCTGGGGAACCTGGACCCTACCGCAGACCGAACAGTACACTAACTGTTCTGAGGTTGGAGGACACATCCGTCACCCGGGCAGCACTACAGATTATTGCACGCTTTACCACGGAAGACCCAGGACCTGCTCCCAATGAACCACACACGCTAGGGGTTTGGGTGAGTCCCCGAATCTACCCGCAATGAGCCACACCTCCACCGCAGTACCACCCTGTCGAGGACCACAAGCAAACGTCCACCCAAGCTCCGCCAAGTCTGTCAGAGCGCCACTCGCAGCCTTAGTTCCCCGGAGCACGCTAGCCCCAGGAGCACAGCGGATCCTCCAACCACTAGAGACACACCGGTCTCTTGGAGCATCCCAGCTCTCTCAAACAACAGTAGGACAACTCACCTTCCGTTTGCGGTACCGGCCTCTACCGTTCTCCACCTCCGGCTGTCAGGACCAACACGGTCAGCCTCAAGTTCCACCTTCCGGACCCTGGCGTAGGATCCCGAATCGGGACCTCTCCCGATCAGCAGGGTGGGGCAGCACTGCGAGAACCAAGCTCGGCATCAAAGTGGGTACCCGGACCCACCGTGCCGACCAGAGCGTCCCCGGTCTTCTGCTACTCATTTACGGGTGAGAAAGATCCTAATCGCGGGGTTCCTGTTCGGGCGCCATCTGATAACCGTGGCTCAAATCCACCCGAGTGATTTACCACACTCACTTATAGTTACTCAGTAAGAAGTCAGCCGGACAGTGGAGAAGAATAAACAAGGTAATTTTATTAGGCCACAAACTCCCATATGAGAGGGCCCTGTCCGACCTCACCCCTAAGAGAGGACTGACTCATCTCATCACAGTAATACATTATATCATGGTACAGCAAAGTAAAACACGCCCATACTGGAAAAGTACTGAACCCCAGAGAGGGGAACAATGGCCTCACAGAAGAGGCATCTGCACCTGCAAGAGCAACATTTGGTTATCTCTGCCCAAGGCCGCGTATCCGGGCCTCTGCGTCTCCAGAGCATGAGAACATCACAGATAAGAAACTTGCTAGTTTCGGCCATAGTTAGCTAAGAAACAAAAAACTGCTGCATTAGGGTTTTTCCTATTCCTACGGGAGGGTGGATGAGCGAGTGCGACTCGCGCACACAGATGAACATCCAAAATGGTGGCACACAAGCTAAGCTAAGAAAAGTGAACATCACCACACGCATAAATAAATAATACTTACGAATAGCAGAAACGAAAAAAGGCACAAGTGAATACGTCATTAATTAGACACATGATGCTAACTCGCATATGTGAATGGCATTGGGCGGGGCATCGGAAAATGAAACCTATCACCCTTGCGCTCGATCAGGGGCAGGCAGATTGCCCTGGCTTTGAATACTGCGCACGGGGTCCTACTAGCGGGCTGGAAGACAGACAGGATTCCAGATCACTTTCAATGGCTGCACCAATTGTGGGTCCTCCTGGGTATAAAGCGCTTGTCTATGGCTACACTTGGGGACAAATCCGAATATTTCAAGGTCGGGGGCCTTATTTATCTCCATCCTATCCTCGGAGTTCCGAGAACTATCATGCCCTGCCTATTTAAGACTTCTGAAGCTGATTCCTGAGAGCGGGGGGGGAGGAGGCTAGTGGGGTTGGCCCCTGACGACCTCACTCGTTACCCAGGGACCAGATAACTCACACTCAGGACCATTTATGATCATCTGCGTGTATTTCTGGCTCACCGGGAGAGAGGAGGGTGGGGTGGGGGTGGTCGCAGGATTTTCTTAGTTGGGAATTTGGGTGTGTCCCCCTTTTTTGTTGTTTTATTTCCTTTTTGTTCTCTAAAAGCAGACTTATTTGCTCCAAGTGGGTCTTAGTAGGCCCTGGATACATTATCAGATATACAGGTGTGTTGCATAGGATTTTTCAGTTGCTCTCCTCTTATAGTACTAAATCTGGTTAATGTTATACTCAGTTGAACATGGCCAGCCCAATGCGGGTTGTAGGCGGCATGCTGTGTTAATTACTCACTTGGGGCCAGATGTAGGAAGCCTAATTCCGGTCGGTAACGGCCGAAATGACTGAATTTCGGCCGTTACCGACAGGAATTAGGCTTTTCAGATGTAGGTGGCCAAATTGTAGGATTTGGTAATTTGCCGAATCGGTAACTTAAGGAATTGGTAAATTACCAACAGGCATATGCATCAAAGTAAATACCGGGAGCAAATGGGCAGATTCTCAGAATCTGCCCCTTTGCTCCCGGTATTTTTGCATTTGGGATGCATCATCCCAAATGCAAAAATCGCAATTTAAGGAATCTCTAAATTGAGATTCCTTAAATTACGATTGCATTTAAGGAATCCTAAATTGAGATTCCTTAAATGCAATGCATGAAAGTAAAAAAAATAGCGAATTCGCTAATAGGGGGAGCAAATTACCATTAAGTTGGACTTCATGGTAATTTGCTAAAACTTTGAAAAAAGCACTTTTGTGCATTTTTCAAAGTTTCGTGTTGCTCACAAACATGCCCTTAGGGCATGTGTGTGTGCAACAGATGTGCATAGATCAATTTCAGGGGTGCAACGGGGTGTCATTTTGACACCCTTGAAATTGCATGAGCAACTTGCGAGTACCTACTGGTACTCGCAAATTGCTCATGCAATCTCCAATTCATTCCTATGGGCCTGTAAGCCCCTAGGAATGAATGGGACAGCATTCCTTAATTGCGACTAGCACATTGCGAGTAGCAATTAAGGAATCGCTATTTTAATAGCGATTCCTACATGCATAGGCTTTTGCTATTCCTAAATAGTGATTCCTTAAAAATCGCTATTTAGGAATAGCAAAAGGCTACGTTGATGCATCTGCCAGTCAGTAAATTACTGAATCCTTAATGTAGAGAGAACTCAAGTGAGTGCTATCTACATTTAAGGATTCGTTATTTACCACCAACTATTAGTTGGTGGTAAATTCCGAATACCTTTTAAAAAGTAATTTTGTGCTTTTTATTTAGTGCCATGTGGCAGACATACATGCCCTTAGGGCATGTATGTCTGCCACATGTGCACCCATGCACTATACAGGGGTGCAACAGGGTGTCAATGTGACACCCTGCCACCCTTGTAGGTCTACCCCCTATTACCGATTCGGTATTTACCGAATCGGTAATTCTCATTCATTCCTATGGGCCTCCAGGCCCATAGGAATTAATGGGGAATACCAATTCAGTAAATACCAAATCGGTATTTACCGAATTTTACAGATTCTGTAAAATTTACCAAATTATTAGCTACATATCATTTACGGATTCTAAAATACCGAATCGGTAAAATTCGGTATTTTAGAATCGGTAAATGATATTTACCTACATCTGGCCCTTGTTATGCTTTTGATTCATATACCCCGTTTCCTTCCTTTTTACTATGTCGCAGCTGGCCCAGTGGGTTGTAGGAAATACGATGCGCTGTATTTCCATGCTATGAGCTCCGCCAATAAAAATCAACTTAATTCTAAAAATTACATACAGTGTCCCATTGCCAGACATTTGCCATTAATACTACCAATAAACTTATATTGAAAATTACCATAGTGTGTCAGGGCAAGCATTCTGATATTGCCCCCTTCAATATGTCACTGTTAACCCCGATCATGACAATATTTACCTCCAATGTGCTTGTACCAGCATTTCCAGCAGGGATGCACCCCCAGATTCTCCCCATGGAGCTAAAACCAATCTGGTGGAATGACCCTGAACACCCATCAGTTCTTTTATATTCACGGATCTGTAACCCTGCATTACTGCCTATTTTGCACATCTACTTACAGAAGGAGTTGAGAGCTTTTTGCCTTTATTGACTGCTCCATAAGTTTCTATAAGGTTCCACCACTTCATATTACCTTTGTCCCATTTCCATTTCTATGATCCTCCTAAAAGAGCAGAATCCCCTTCCCCTCCCATCCTCCTGTCAATTTCAAGCAATGCAATATTTGGAGGTGTGAAATCTAGGGAGAGAGGGAGGGTAGTTGGACTGTGAAAAGAGGAGGAATATGGATCTAGGTTATGAAGATTACCAGTCAGTTATTATTCATTACCCGTTATCACTTCCTCTCATCCCAGTCTGTACACATTGGGTATATAACAAGGAAAAAAACTTTTCAGTGACAAATAGGTGATGCTGAACAAAGACATTTATTTTTTTAAACAATTCAATGCATTTCTGAATCAAGGACTACTACATCAGAGCTCTTTTAGTGAATTGGCACATGAAAGTAGGTGTCCTGAAGAATAGCACTCGTTACTTAGCATGCGTTTAGTACGTATGCCATTACAACATGGTTGTTAGTACGACTGCGTTGTTAGTTCGCATACCTTTACTACGGAATTCGGAACAATGAATTGCATTAGGGGGCGCTGGATGTTGGAATAGTATAATTTACTATTCCAACTCCTGTCTGTGCGGACACTAGGGAAGGTGTTGGATTTTAAATCCAACACCTTCTCCCCCCCTAATGCAAGTCATTGTTCCGACTTGCGTAGCAAAGGTTTGCAAACTAACAACGCGGTCGTTATAACGACCACGTTGTAATGGCATGCGAAGTATCGCATGCAAGGTAAACGCTGTTCACCGTCCTGAAGATTCAGGGTCACTAAGAAATCTCCTTCTGAAAGTAAAGGAATGTTGGTTTGTAGCGTTTCCATTCTGAAAGTATCTTTGTTTTTTTTTAAATATTTTTTTATTGAAGGTTTTTTCACATATAGCACTGCACAGCATATAGTGTAAGAAGAAAAAAAATTCATTAAAAAAAATAAAATACATAAAAAAGTACACACATTGTTTATTTATCCCTACAGAATAAAGTGTTCCCAAGTAGAGAGAAATGTGAAAATAATTTAGCATAATCAGTCGTAGATACCATAAAGAAAAACTCTTCCTCGCATATTCCATTTGCACAAAGCGGGAACTACCATATATCGTTACTAACACCCCTCCCCTATACCTCTACCCTATCCCCTTTCCAAAGCATCAATGGTTTCCAAATCTTCTTACCTAATGCCCTACCCCTTTTACCTTTCCTTTCATATATCCCTTTTTCAAGATTGTAAACCGCCAAAAGACTAGCAAGCCTATGCTGCATAGCTGGGGGAGTCTTTCCCAGCCATGTCCTAGCGAGCAACAATCTTAAAACTGAACACAACACTGTACAACCTAACTCCAGGGAATCTTGGAATCTAGCCATCTCGATCCCCAGCTTATTCGCCCATTTACCACCATGCTTCACCATATCATCTGGCTTAGTAGTAACTAGATTCGCGCATACACTGTGGATTGTCACCCCCTCTCCCATTCCTACCAGGTCCAATATGAAATTGTTATTAAATCCTGCTGCTCCCCCTCATCTATTACACAAGAAGCTGCGTACCTGCAGGTATTTAAAAAAACTGTTCCTACTTATATTAAACTTATCCCGCAGTTCCACAAATTGAACAATCCCCTGGGGACCCATCAAATCCCCCAGTTTTCTAATCCCTTTCCCTGCCCATTCTGCCATGACTGAATCTGAAAAGATTTCTAAGGGGAGGGATCTGTTTTTATAGAGCCGATTATATCTATTATATCTTCCTAATCCCACTCTCTTCAAAAAGGACTCCCATACTTTGTATGCAGCCTGTACTGTCTTGAATCGGGTCCTTTTGAAGTATGATGAGTCCAAACGATTAAGAAATGCGTTCTCCGCTTCAAACCCGAGAACAGTGGCATAGACCTTGGTGGAATTGGCTGTGATCCTTGGACCCAGCCCTCCACCTCCTATCAATCCCTGAATATATTGTATTGTAGCCGCCCAATAATACAGTCTGAAATCTGGGGCCCCCCATCCTCTTCTGCCCCTGGGGAGAGAAATAAATCTATATGCCCTCCTTGTCTTTCCATGGGCCCATATAAACTTATTCAGAACCACCTCTAACTTGCTAAACCAGCTTGATTAAAAAAACAATGGGTTTGCCCTAAAAAAGTATAAAAACTTTGGCAAAATAATCATTTTGATCACATTCGCACATCCTACCACAGTTAGATGTAAGTTGCTCATTCGTACCAGATCTGAAGATACTTTGGCCATTAGAGGTGACATATTAAATTTTGACAATGTCATCTAAGTCTGCGGTGATCTCCACCCCCAGGTAAATGGCAGATTTCACTACCCGATGATCACTGCACTCTGCGTATGAGTTTTTAACAATCTGGGTCTTCTCCCTATTTATTCTGTATCCTGAAGCCTCTCCAAACCGCTGGGCTTCCGCTTCTATCTCTCGGATAGCTAGTGTGGGATTAGAGGAAACGATTGCCACATCATCCGCATAAGCGAATGTTTTGAATTGCCTGTGCTTTATAGTCGCTGCCGGTATGTTGATGTTGGCTTCTAACCTCCTAAGCAGTGGGTCCATGTACAGGGCAAATAGTAGAGGTGAAGAAGGACACCCCTGTCTAGTCCCTCTATGAATCTGCACTGAGGCTTTGTACCCCCTGTTGACCTTTATCCTGGCCGTTGGCCCTGCGTAAAGTGCCTGAATCACTTTAACGTATCCTGCACCTAGCCCATATCGGATAAGTACTGCTCATAGATAGTCCCAGGAAACCCTATTGAACGCCTTCTCGGCATCTAAAAAGAGAGCTGCGATAGGATCCCCTGGGACCCCTGTGGCGTCAAACAGGGTGATTACCTGCCTGATATGATGCGTGGTTCCCTTCCCAGGTATGAACCCATGCTGGGTGTCACTAACCAAGCCCTCAATCACTTTTGCTAGTCTGTTGGCTAGTATCTTTGAGTACACTTTTGAGTCGGCATTCATCAAGGTGATTGGTCTGTAAGATCCTGGGGCTGTAGCGATCTTCCCTTTTTTAAAAAATAACAATGACATCTGCCCCTCTCCAAGACATTGGGATCGAGTTCCCCTGTTGGGCCTGCTTCAGCACGTGCAACATCTCACCGATAATCACCCCTTGAAATGTCTTATAAAATTCCACTGGCAGCAGATCCGGGCCTGCTGCTTTCCCAGCTGGAAGATCACCTACTGCCTTAAGCGCTTCTTCTAGGCCGATCGGGGCTTCTAACAGTAACAATGCCTTTTCTTCATCCAAGAGGTGCGGGACGTTTTCACCTATGCTCTGGTCAAGATATTCCATTATACCTCCTCCTCCATATCCATCTTCTAAATTATATAAATCTGTATAGAACTGTCTAAAAGCTTCTCTAATTCCCTCTGTATCCCTCATAAGAGTCCCTTGATTATCCATGATCTCCTTAATCTCCCCCGATGCCAATTGCTGTCTAGTTCGGATTGCCAGGATATGCCTGACTCTTTCGCTAAGTTCAAACGCTTGCTCTTTCTTGACTAAATATTTCACTGCTACTTGCTGCTGATTTCCTCTACCACCTCTGCTTTCAGTTGAATGATTTTAAGTAGCTGCATCTCCAGTGGCACATTCTGCTGTATTAAAGAGCACAGCTCTTCCTCTGCCTGTCCAATTGTCCTAACTAATTGTTCCACTCTAGCTCTTTCCTGCTTTTGTTTAGACAAAGTGTAACTCAACGCTTCCCCCGAATTGCCGACTTGAATGCATCCCAGACAACCCCCGCTGAGGCACTCTCCCTATTAAATGCCCAGAACTTTTGTATCCATTTATTCATATGTACAACATATTCCGTATCCTTCAGGAGTGCTCTTTCAAATGTCCAGCCATTATCTCTGCCTGCCACCCCCTCCAAGTTTACCGCCAGGACCAGACGACTATGGTCTGATATAATCCTTGGATATTTCTGGATTCTAGATCTTGCCAGCAGTGAGTTTGAAATTAAAAAGTAGTCTAATCTTGCCAAGATCTTATGTGGTGCGGAGTAAAACGTGGTGCCATCTATCGACGGGTGAAGCCCTGCCCACACATCGCAGAGTGAGTTATTTTGTGTCATGGCTGTGACCGCACAAAGTACTCTTTTTTTCCTGCCAGCATATCCCTGCCCTAGTTGTAATCCATTGCCAGAGGGCATGCTAATATTCAAATCCCCACAGCATATGATTGGTTCTGGCCAATGCGCTAGTTCTGCGTCAAGATATTCAAATATCTCTGGGTCATCCTCGGTGGAGCCATAAACCGAGGTAATTGTGAACTTCACACCCTTATGCATTATTTCAACTATCACCCACCTGCCCCACTGGTCTTCAAGTTTCTTAACCACTACGCTATCCCTCCCTCTAGCGAGTATCGCAACACCCCTTGTCTTAGACCCCTGCCTTGTGCATGCCAGGAGATTGAAGCCCAACTGGTCTAAGAGGAACGACCTCCCTCCCTCGACATGTGTTTCCTGCAAGCATATCATATCTAGCTTCATTGTTTTAAGCACTGCGGTCACCCGAATCCTTTTCTGAGGATCATTCAAACCGCAAACATTAATTGAGGCTATTCTACAACTCATCTAGAATACAACAAAATGTTCCTCTGTCTACCAATCTATCTCTAATGCTAAACCAATAAAAAAATGTGCCTCTTTTCCCCCACCATTTCTTGAGGCATCCTGGGACCGAGGGGCCCCAGGTGTGGGCAACCGAGTGATTCGAACATCACAGCTTACTTGATCGCCTTAGTTAACAAGAGACTTTAAGCATATAACAGCTCAGATGACAAACTTTTCCCCTCCTATTTTCTTAGTTCAGAGAGTTCATGCAGGTAAGCCTCTGCTTGGATCTCGCTTGTAAAGTTCCTTGATATTCCTTTATAAAGTACTCTTAAACGTGCTGGATTTAGCAGATAAACGGTTTCTCCGATCTTTTCAAATGGGGCAAAGAGTTGTCTCAACCTCCATCGGCGTTCAACCGTTGCGTGAGCAAAATCCGGACGGACAAAGAACTTGTTCCCTTGATATTCTTTTTTGCTCGCCGGTCTGGCCAGGTCATAAATTGCTTCCCGTAAGAGAAAGTTTCCGAAGCAGACCAGAATAGCTCTTGGATACTGATTTTCTGTTATAGACCTCTTGGGGAGTGTGAGAGGAAAGCGATGAGCGCGTTGAACTTCACGTTCCAATTCCCATTTTTGGAGTTCAGGCATGGTAGACTTTAAAAGGTTGACAATATATCCCTTCGGGTCGCTTCCCTCTGCACCTTCTGCAATTCAAAAGAAGCGGAGGTTATTTCTTCTCCCCCGGTTCTCGAGATCCTCCACCTTTGTCATTAAATCTTCAATAATACCAGCTTGAGACTTTTCTCTACTTTGAAGTTTAATGCCATCTGCTTCTAGATTTTCTGTGCGGCTCTCCACCGAAGCCATTCTGTCCACTATCTCCATACAAGTATTATCCACCTTCTGGATAGCGCCTTGGAGTTGTTGAATAGCATTGTGATTCCTTTGGCTATCAGTTTTAACATCAGAGTGAAAATCCTTTATGGTCCTCAGGACCACACTCAATGATGGTTCTACAGAAAGTCCTAGTTTGCCAGTATCATGTTGTTGTTTTTCCTTGCTCTTTTCAACTGCCCCCTTTTTTGGATTTTTAAGTTCTGTGTCTCCGATAGATGTAGGAGTCAAGCTTTTCCGGAAGGGTCTAGATTTTTTCTTTATTTGGTCCTGGTTATTCCCCTGATTGTTGTTTCGTCATCTAATGATTTGTGGAATTTTCTTTTTTTCTTTTTTTATTTTTATTTATTTATACAGAAACACATGAGTCGGTTGATACAGAAAAAAAAACAGCAAAAGGAGAAAACATTTTTTTTCGATCCAGTACATCTCCAATACTTGACATTTTGAAGCAAAGTAAAAGACAAAATTATGAATGAACAGAATTATGTACGGGGCAGTCTTAATTAAATCCAACAAGAGATTATACAAAATCTAGATAAGTCTCCCCATTTACCTCTGGGGAGACTTATCTAGATTTTGATTTGTGGAATTTTCTATGTTTTGATTTTTTTCTCCACCTTCCTTTTGGATATCGAATTTTGACCGAGTTCATTATTGTTCTTTATATCTCTCTGATATGTCTGATCTGATACTTCCAGATTGACAGTAGGTGAAATTTCGTCCTCGCTAATCGCACTTGTGTCTCCAATTTCACTAGAGATCGATAAGCCAGTTTCATAAATTTCAGAGTTAGATTCCTCTGACGATCTTCACTCCCAGTGTGTAGTTTTTTATCTCCAGCTGTGATTTGTCCAATAACGGGCATATAGTCCAAAACCAGTTCCAGATCTTGATTGACCAGATCTGCGGCCATTTCTGCGCTCGCGCTATTTAGAATTATTTCATCGCTGGGAGTCTTATTCTTCATTACATCCTGTAGCTTCCCATTGTTGCTATTGTTACTATTGCTATCGTCGCCTGTATTGCCTTCATTCAGGGCTTCCTTTGAGACTGGTGTGAATATATTAGAGATCCTTGGTTGTGTTTCATCACACAATCCCGTTAGTTTACCTGCGGCCTTCAAGCTTTTATTAGTTTGCAATCTCTTAGCCTTTTTAACCAAAAGTTCAATTTTTCCATCAGCTTGATCATCAGACTTATCTTCGGGGTTAAATTCATTTAACAGTTCTTGTTTCTTCTGTTTTCCCCTCTCGCTCTCTTTCCCCTTCTTGGCAGTTTTCATGGCATTTTTGCTTTGACTTTTAATTTTCTCCATGTTGTTTTTATGTTTTAGTTTGCCATTAATATTATCCTCTATACCATCCTTTCCATTTTTGGCCCCTTTAACTTCTTGTGCCTTCAATCCTCTAGTTTCTGGCCATCTAGTGGAGCTATTGAAAGTATCTTTGACAAGGAACTTTTCAAGGCCTTTGGGTTAAGTCCTGGATTAAACGTTCTACCCTGCTTGAGCACCAAGAAAAGAGTTGAGTAAACGCTCTGATTTCATTGATCTGGAGGTACTGGAACCACAGCACCTTTAATAAGAAGATTTTTTGGTCTCTGTAGCATGAAGTTTTTCTTCAACTTGTCTTTTGGTAAAACTGTATTTCTGAGCCGTGGAGTTGAAGGAGTGTTCTTGATTGGAATTTGAATTCCATTTTTTATGATGCTTAACACCCCAACATCCTGAACCTTTGCTGACCACTGTTGAAAGAGGTTTTTCAATCGCCCTCCTATTGCCAAATAGTCACTATTGTTGTTGTTGTGACTGAGAGGACTGCACCCGCCCCAAGCCAGAGCCCCAGCCACGAAAGATACATTTGCTTTCTTCCTCATTTTAAATGACTTTTTCTGCCAGAATGACTTTCTCTTCCCATGACGTAGTTCCTCACAAATAATTTAGATCCCATGAAGGGCAACTTCTGGACCAGTGTTATTGACCCCTGTCCAGTTTCCAAGATCTAATCTATAGCAACATTCATCCATGAATTGCTTCCCCAGCGAAGAACTATGCTTATCACAAGGAATCAAATGTGTAACCCAATAAATATTTAGTCAAAAGTTCTATGTTGTCCAGGTAAGGAAGGTGATCTGTACCCTCATTTAGAGTCTGGAAGTCTTTAAGAAGAACTTGTGAGGTGTGGGCAGTATACCTATTCACCCTGATTGAAAAATTAGATGCTGCATAGACCCTCTTCAGAGAGCCCTCTATTTTTCTGTTTGCTACACCTAAGAGAACAGCATCCTCTGAAGCCAGATTAGAAGTAGGCACTATGGAAGATAAAATGACATGTAACTTCAGAACCTGAGGAAAATGCTCAGAAAAATCATCAATTAAATATTTCCTATTGAAGAAATGAGGAATAGGCATTTTAGCAATATTCTTCCATTCTTTGGATAATGCACCCCTTATCAAGTGATGTAATGGAAGGCGCTGGAGTGCACTGGGAAGAGAATTCATCCTCTTGCTGAACAGATTGCATAAAACCTAGGATTTGTCTGATATGTTCTAACATCTCCTGGAACTGGGTCCATTGAACATATTTTATCCTTGGTGCATCTGCATCCTCATACAAATCCTCTCTTAGCCTTTGAGCTGAAGGCACTTTTAGTGAAATATCCACAGCTTGCTTAACCAGAGCCTCCAAATCTCCCCTCATTAAAGAGAACGCTTCCTCTTTCTTAGCCTTCCCATACTCCATAATGCCTCACAGGAAAGTAGGCATGCTAGAGGAGGCAGCCAGTTCCTGTTTTTACCCTGCTGCTAGGGAAAACAAATTTCCAAACTCATGAGTTATTGAGCTATTGGTCTTGAAAACAACAGTAATGGTGTACCTCCATCGTGCTTCATTCACTCAAGCAGTCCAACAAGTAGGGCAGCAGTATTGACACTGTGTGGTCTTCCCTGTCTTGCTGAGCAACATGAAACAATATCAGGGAGCTCATGAACAAGGAGAATGCTAATTGGTGGAATATCTCACATGCTGCCAAGCTCAGCAGAGGGGAGAAAAACAAGTGAGTTCACAAATTCAAACTACATTTTCAAATACATAACATTTTAACAATTCCAACATAGCATCATGGTCCTGTAGAACAACAGAAAACAAAAATGGAGGATAAGAGTGGAAGGTGAGAATCCTATAAGGGGATGTTAGATATTGGAATGGAACTAAGGAAATGCAAGTCACTACAGAATGAGTTTAACAGGCTGGTGATTCTGTGGGGAGGCGGGGCACCTCAATGTGTAAGGACTGGGACGAGGAGCATTGATGATGGGTAATAATGGCTGATATGTGTCTCCTGCTCCAATTTTACAATGTCTGTCTTTTTGTTTCTCTATTAAATTTAGAACATTCTACTCTCAGCTCGGGGGGATGCTCAAATAGCCTTAAAGCAATACTGTCCCTGGGTATGCCAGTTGTTAAAGGCTGTCTCCCTCATTAAACACCTTTGCATGTGGCTGGGACCCATAACTCAGGTTCAGGGACTTTAACAACCAGTATGGCCCACTGCAGTCGGCTATAAAGCTTTAGAAAACGCTTGAGTTGCTGTACTGGGCTCGAAACTGGCAGCGCCTCTTATCATCTCTCTTAGCTATTCTTTATAATTCCAAGAACAAGTAAGAATCCTTGCTATATTTATGAAGGAATCACACCACAAATATGCAGGTCAATGCAGAAATAAAACTGTATAATGGCTTTGTCAGGACTGGAATTATCCCTAATTTTCGTTTTGTGCTGTTCTCGGTGTGTGCTGTAGGTGCCTGTAAACCTTTCTTATGAATAGAGCCTTTTTGTCAATATATCCTAATCCAGGAGTCAGTGCCAGCTAAACCCAAAAACACAAGTTAGGAATGTTGCATCTATGCTGGTGGGTTTCTCTCCCATTAAAACTTATGATCAGGGTTGTAGCTATCAATAATGCAGGAAGTAAAGTGGTAGCTGGCCCACTGCACCCCCACATAAGTATCTTTTACAAGCTGTCTGGGGTAAGGGTGGCCATTTTGTTTCACTTGCATTAGGACCCATATCACCTTTGTTACTGCAATTATAACAATGGATTTCCACCTGAAATCTAAATGAATTCTGATGTCCAAGGCTATGGGAGACACCAGCTGTACAGGGCCACCACAGCTATACATAGTTCTTTTGCACTTTAGACAGACAAATACACTTTAAGCCTGTGACTCAAAAGTAGTTAGTAAGAGCTTAACAATATAAAATACACATATCACCTTTTGCAAGGGAAAGACTGTCTGACCCTGATTATTTATAACCCAGGTGGTGCCAAATGAACACATAATTGTATAGACTTACTTTGCACCACCTTAAAAGAAGTTGTTTGGTTTTTCCTCACCCGGTTTCACTGGGTGTGGGAGGGGAAGCATCATCTACCACACACTCTTTTCTAAGCATGCATTAACCACGCATACGTTTCCCATTCAGATGCCTTTACCATGCATGCCTTTCTCATGCTTTGTAAGTTCTACATTAGGTAAGGGTAATATTTAGAGTTTAGGGATGAGTAGTGGTAAAGGGAGGCAAGGGTATTATTAGGGTTCGGGTGGGCAGTGGGAAAGGGAGGTGAGGATATTTTTAGGATTTAAGTGTAGGTAGTAGACAAGGTAGGTAAGGATAATTGTAGGTTTCAGGGGTGGGTAGTAGTAAATGAGCTAAGGGTAATTTTAGAGTTAAGGGATTGTAGCAGTAAAGGGAAATAGGGTAATTTTAGGGTTCAGGGATGGGTATAGCTAAAGGAAAGAGTTATTTTATAGTTTAGGGTGGTTAGTGGTAAAGGGAGGTTACGAGTAAATTAAAAACAACAGGTCTCCTGAAAAAAGGAAAACATTTAATAACATATTAAATTAAAAGTATATACATACATATATAACCCCAAGTTGCATTTGCCTCTGGACAGCTAAAGTAGGGCTGCTTTTGTATAGACAGAGTGCTTTTTGGTTTGCTGATAATATTATTGTTAGGAGCATCTATGCAACTACTGGGAGCTGCCACTACGCTCCAATCCCATAGATATATCGGAGCTCCTCGTATCCTTTCTTTGTCAAATTCACCGATAGAGGGTGAAACTGAACAGGGGAACAATCTTACCAGGTAGCCACTCAACTATCTGTCCCATAGAATCAAGTGTAACATTGTGTAGCAGGCTTCTTCAGTTGTGAGTGAGTCCGCCAGTGTGTCATGGCCCATACGCCATTTGAACACCACGCACGATAATAAGTCAAAATATGTGGTGCTCATGTGTCACGGAGTCTAAATTTTGGCCTCTGCACTTATTCTCACTGAGTGTAGTTCAAATTGAACGGGATCTTTCTCTTCGTAAACCCTTGATTGCCTTCCTGTGGCTCCCCTCGCTGGACCTCCCCCAATAATATCCCCCTTTTGTATTTTCCTATGGTTTATGTTGTATTGTTCTTTACTGATAAATGGCAATCACAACAATTTAAAAGAAAAAAATGGCAGGAAGCTCGATCTTGGTGCAGAAAGCATGCGTTGTTGTGTTTTGGTGTGAATCTGTTCAGTAGTTTTTGAAAAATTATGATGCACAAATATTTGTATATCTGGGCCGTTGGGTTCGAGGGACTTTTGCAAGGGTCCCTTGAAACCAAGTTTTTAAAAAGAGCCTTCTAATTTGCCCAGGGGCCTTTCATACCTTTGGCCCTTCTTGCTCCTGCGGGAGCAAGGCTCTGATTGTCTTCCAGCACTTTGAAGAAAAATGTGGCTGATGGGCAGTAGATGACCTGGGAACTTAGTCCCCTGTCCTGCATTTTTTAAGAATGCAACATAAAAGGGTGCAAAGTATGTACATTCAGCCGTTGTAAGGGATCCCTCAGTCCTAAAAGAGAAAAAAGGGCATTTTTGCTGCAATCCCCTGGACTCCCGCAGGATCGAAGCAAAAGAAAAGCAAATGGCTTCTCGCCGTTGATTTTCACAATAATTGGGAAGAGGACTTGAGGGGGGCCTCCACCCTGAGCCCATTTTGGGCTCTAAGGACCCCATCCTCTGCTCCAAACTATAAAAAAAGGGGAGGGGGCATGCAGCCCTGCCGCTTTGAGCCTGCAGTGGCCCAGGAAACTCCATTACTGGGGCAAAAAACTTTATTTCTAGGGCAGTGGGGCACACAGTCCCCCCTCTCCAATCCCAAATGGGCTGGAAGAAGACATCCACTGGCTCCTAACAATAAGTAGAGGAGAGGGGGGGACAAGTAGCCCCCCTACCTGAGGCTTTCAATTCCCTGGGACCACACCCCGTGGGGCAGTCTCTTTCACTGCATCCCAGGGACCCCAACCAAGGGACAAGCAGGACAGCGGGCAGGGAAAGATGTGAGCTCCCACCCAGCAGGAGCTTAGAAAATGCTCTTCCTGAGTGTGAGCACATCTCTGTTGCAAAACTCTGATTGTTACCACCTGGTGGCAGCAAGCTGAAGTTGCTGCTCGTTCCAGGAGAAAGCAATGCGGGTCCCCAGAGCCCATGCTGGCTTGGTTAAGGGGCTGCACCCCCTTTTGAAAAACGAACAAATTCCCTGGAGGATGTGGCACCTTGGGCCAAGAGTGGTTTTTTGTAGGGGGGCCATGCGCCCCCTCCCCTTCATTGAAATAAAGGGCCCCCAGGGATATGGTCCCCGGGTCCTTAGAGGCACAGGGAGGGAGCTGTGCGCAACCTTTGCCCTGTTTAAAAACAAAATGACCAGGGGAGAGGGTCCCTGGGGCCAATAGTAGCTTGGGGAAGGGAGCCACGCAACCCCGTCCCCTTGGAGGAAGCTAGCTGCCTACAAGGGCATTGGACGCTGGGCCTGGCCTGCAGCTGTGTGCAACAGGTGGTTTCCCTTTACATATGGTAATAAAATATTACTTAACATTAAAAAAAGCCCTTGGCACTAACTGAAAAAAACAAAGGTTAAAGTGATGTTATATATATTAAGGTGGTAACAACGACACAGGGTCGTGACTCCTGACCAGTAAGGCAGAGTCCAAGACTATTAAACAACGAAACAAATGCCAATACTAGATATTGCTCAATCAATTTTAGATTTGACCTGTATGAAAAAAACATAAAGAACCGTTTTTTAATTTTAGTCACTAGTTTATTTATTTATTTGAACACTAGTGGAACATTTTTTTTTTCTTTAGTAACCAACTTTTGGTGTATATACAAAAGACTAGTACAACATAATATTTACAAGTGATTCATAATATACAAAAACAATTTACAAACAATTTTTAAACACATCCAAACTTCCACAATGGCCAAACCATTCATCCATCTACACTCATCCAACACAAACAGTACAAATCCTAAAGGTCTAATGTAAAAAAAAAACACAATATATATATCGATTTCTTTAAATGTACATCTATACACTTTTCACATTTTAACGTATTTTTTCCTAAATGTGATATTTGAACCTTTATTTTAATTGGACCTATTTAAAGAAATTATTTCAATTTTTGACAAAAAAATTGAAATAATTTCTTTTTTTTTCTACTTCACATTCTTTGTGGCTAAACTGATACTTACAATGTACTGGGATGATTATACCACACAGCAACAGTAAATCTGTAAAATTACCCTATAACAGTAAAACTCCCCAATACCTTCCAACTAATAATTAGGGCCTCTAACTCGAATTGTGCTGGACTGCACCAAGCTGTTGGGTAGCCCTGCTTGGTCAAACAGCGTTTTCTATTCTGGAATTAGTGTCAGGGAATAATGTTTGCTGTTAGTTGGAGAGCAGATGCAGTCGTAGTAATGTAAGAGACCCAGAGCCTGCACATATCAGTAACCGTCATGCTGTCCTGCGGCTAGCTTATTCACATATGGTACCCATTTTATTGACATATGTCCCTTCCCCTTGTGGTACACACACAGCTCTAATGAGTTGCACTTGTTTCTGAGGTATTCTCTTTTCATTGAAAGGAACACTGGTATGGGCACGACAATTTTCATGGGTTCATACTCCTGACTCTGGGTTATGAATTGCATCATTGAGTGTTCCCTTACAGATGCAAAACAGTGGCACACTCACTCTCCACTGCTCTTATTAAGCACACCCTTCTTCAGGCCTTCAGCAAGGCTTCATCAAGGAGTTGTTTGCCAAAATGAGTTGACGCTGTTAATCTGGACCTCTGCACTACCTTGCACAGTAAATGATTGGAACTGCTGTTGGAGTACGATTTCAGGGTGAGCTGTGTGAGGGTGAGTGCGTGTGTATATATATATATATATATATATATATATATATATATATATATATATATATATATATATATATATATATGTGTGTATTTTAATAGTTACAACTATATTATTTACTTAACATTATTTACTATTAGGGTGTTATTTTATGTACCTCCCTCCATTATTTTCACTGGAAGTGTGTCATTTACCTGCCTCCATTATTGTCAGTGGGAGTGTGTTGCATTACCTCTCAGTGGCCATGTCTGGGACTTGACCTACTCCAAGGATGGGCTAGTGTACATTTACCTATTGTTTAATCATCTGTAGGGTGTGCAGTTACTTTGGAAGTGTGTTGTCTTCCCATTTAGGAGCAAGTATTTAAAATTCTCCAGCGGCTCCCCATTGTCCCTCCCACATTTATTACTAAAAAGTAGGCTTATGAGTGTGGAGGTCTCTTTCACTGTGGTGGAAATCCCCCAGAAATATTACGAGGCATAGCCGAGGTCTCTGCATGTGGACTTGTAATAACGTGAGAAGTGCTACTGTAGTACTACTAGCATACCACAAAATACAGCTTGTGAATAGCCCCTTGTTGTCTTTTGTTTGGACAGATCGGCCATTAGTCAATGTCTTTGTGTCCCATGCCATTCTGAGAAGGATGCAGTCACTGAATTTTCAAGCATCAGTTTTTTGGTGTCTGGGACAGTCCCCGGCCAGAAAGGATGAGATGCAGTCACTTAATAGTTAAGAACCAATTTCCTTGTGTCTTCCCCGCACTTTCTACAGTGCCACTTCCTACAGTGCCAAAGTATTGAGTCTGGTGGGGACTTCCTCTTTTTGTCAAATACCATAGAAAGGTACGTTGACTGTCATTTAATTTTCTGAGTCCTTGGAAAAAAGTTCATGATATTTTTATCAATTATCATGAAAACAGTTGCTCATATTCCAGTTTCTATGTATGATGTCAGGTATACAGTATCGGCTTGTCCACAATGCAAGTGTGCTAATGTGTTTTGTATTTTCATCTAGCCTCTAGTCCTTGGTATAGCTGGTCTCACCCCTTTTCGAAGTGTTGCTCTTTTCGAGTATGGACATGGATATGCTCCTCGTCATGGACAAGGACAACAGCCAGAACCATTTGTCCCAATGTGCCCTGGGGCATCCTGGAAACCCAAAGCACCAAGCCCACCTTCCTAGTAGCTGACAACACTTAAAGATGGCTGCCGAGATGACACACTATTAATGACCTACCAGCTCTGGGACTTTTGAATGTCAATGTCATTGTATATGTCGGCCAATCTGAAGGAGATAAACATCCCAGTTTGAAAATCCCAAACAGATGATATTGATAATAAATGCAGAGATGTTCTCAATAATGTTTATAATTGAATACGTTTAAAAGTAACAAAAATATATTATATTAGTCGCCTGCACACCTCAAGACTCCAGATCTTAACCCCTTCGATGCTCATGACGAGCTCAGCTTGTCATGCAGTACACTGGTCGTGTGCTTATGACGAGCTGAGCTTGTCATAAACAATGGATTCCAAGGACTTTCAGCACAGAGGGGGAATTGCTGCAGCAGTGATAGTGTTAAACGTTTGATGTTGGGCGGGATAAAACATTAGCATGAATTGTGTTTAACAATGTCATTCTGTATCTGACATGACAATAAAAAACTTATTTCCACAGTAAGACTGCCAAAGTTAAAATTGCCTTTCGTTTCATTACTCCTGGGTGTAGGGTAGGTGGTTAGCCTGCTCCCGAGCCGGACTGAAAACCAAAACGCTATGAGACCTAACGGGTGAGCTATGCGCGATACAAAAACAAATACAAATACAAAACCTGCCCTGGCAAACTGCTTGGCTGGCCCCCAGGTGGTGCGACTGAGCTCTTTGCCGGGGTCGGTTTTCGGCCGATTTTGTTACAGGGCCGATTTTGCAGCAATCCCCGAGGTCCCAAAACCAGCCCCCACCCTTGCGGCGCACCGGGGGATTCCCCGGTGCCCGCAACGGCCAGTCCAGGCCTGCATGCTCCTGATTTCACCTTTCTTTTAGGCCTGGATTCTTTTCCTCCTCATGAAAAGTTGTAAAAGTTGTGTCATGAGTCCCCTGAGATTTTCTAGACCTGTTTTGTTGCCCCACAGTGGAATGCTGGACTGTGCCCTGAAAGGGGTGGAGCCAATTGTATCCTTCCCTTACAAGTGAAACTAAAGCACTGCTAGCCAGGCTAATAAACAAATTGCGGTTGGTGGCAGCAATCATAATTCAAGGACAAGGCCTTTTTATCAGCACTTCTCATGGGGATGACTCTTGAAAACTAAAATGAGCACAGTCCATCTTAAATCGGACCCTTTTTTCTCACAGTTTTTATTTTATTTATTTTAAACATTTTATATAGCGCACACATGACCCTTGAGGGTTTCAGAGCTCTTTAGAAGTATTAAGGAAAGAAGAAACACGTAAAGGAAACAAACAGCATAGACAAGGACAGTACTATGTACAGGATGCAGTAGCTACAAGATGGGGAAGAGACCAACTTTAGGTACAAACTGAAAAATCAACCAACAGGATTGCAACAAGCTAGAAATAAACATTGTTGTATAAATTGTGTCATATCAGGGCCAGAGGTTAGAGTTCATGGGTTCTAGGCCAGACATTTGTTCATCAATAGTACTTTGAATTCTTTTTTGAATGACGCTGTCAAGGGGTTCAGTCTGAGTTCAGGAGTCAGGGAGTTTGAAATTCTCGAGGCAATACCCGAGTATTATCAGTTGTAAGTTGTTTTTTTTGTTTTAGAATTTTTGTGGTTTCCACAATAGGGTGCTTTCTACTTTTGGAGGATCTACATCCACCAGATAACTCCAGTTTTTGTGCAAGGTACCTAGGGGTGTTGAAGTGAAGGGCTATATGGGTCATACAGTTCATTTGTCACTGTTTTTTTGTCTGATATGGGAGCCAGTTACAAGATTCAAGATCAGGAGTGGTGTGGTTGTTTCTTTTAGATCCAATTGTGTTTTGCCTGTTTTGTGTACATACCTGTATACATGTAGGGGTGAAGTACCTTTTCCTTGGGACTCTGAGTTTCTAAGCCCCGCAATGAGATTTGTTACTCAGAACATTTATAGACATCGCTGATAGCTGTTTCATTCCACACATGTTCTAACCCACCTGACCCCTGACTTCCTCTGTGCACAGTTAAAAGTATATTAATGTTATGGAAGGATGGATGGAATGCACAAAACTAGTTGCTTCTAAGTATTTGAGTACAGTTTAGTACCTGAATGGCTATATCACCTGCCACTCAAATAACAGAATTTCCGGATGTAAGATGGGTCCTAAAACCAGCATTTCAGTTTGCCTTTGATCTCTTGGACAGCATAGTGGAAGGGGGGGGGGGGGGTTGGTCAGAACCAGGACACCAGATTGTCGCCCTCCTTGAGAGACAGGAGTAGTTTCAAGAAACCAGGAATAAGTCTGCTATTAGTGTGAGCTGAGGAGAAGGTGAGGATTGCCAGAATCACAGAGAACTGGCTGAACTCATTGTCAAGAATCCAAAAGTCCAGCTGTTATGTGCCTGCTACTAGGACCCGCTGCTCCCTGGAACTAGAGCTCAAGCGGAGACTGGCATAGTGCAACCTCTGCCCAGGCCGATCAAAAGGGAATGTAAAGTACTGGATACTGCTTCTTTGTGTCCCCTTCTGTGTTTTACCTGTGAGCAAGTGTACTGGATACCCAACGTCCTTGCCATGGATGTGACTACCACACGAGGAGCTCAGGAAGATTTGGCATGACTCATTGCCTTTACTGTGTGTGGTTAAAGAAGTAAGATAACCGCATCCTGGCACATCAATCCTCACGTGGCGTGAAGACCACAAGCATCTCAGACCATCCAGCACATCTACCTTGGCCTCCTCCGGGACCATAACCTGTGCACAGGAAGATGGAACCGAATACTCAGAAACATCATTCTGAACCTGGTTCGTGCGACCCAACGTATGATTTAGAGCTATTTGAGAAAGTCAGACGTAGTGGCGTTCTCCACCCTCCATACACTTTATTACACACACAGAGGTTTCAGCTGTTTAAATAGCCTGGATTTCTGCACTCTGTGGAGATTGCATTGCTTGCAAAACAGCGCATTTTAATTTGCTATGCCGTCTATGTAAATAAAAGTCCTGGCTCTTATTGCAAAGTTTGCCAGAAATATATATATATGTATATATATTTTTTCTGTGAAAAAACAAAGATTATAGTAAAGTGTGTGTGTGTGTGTGTGTGTGTGTGCGTGTGTGCGGGTGTGCATGTGTGTGTGTGTGTGTATATATATATATATATATACACACACATACAAATGTTTCCACAACCAGGAAAGATGAAGCTGTGTGGGGCGCTTCAAGAAATCTTTATTCGGCCTCTGTCAAACGCCATTTTTAAACAAACCAAGTTCCATGTCACGTGAAAACTACATCTTCATTAACAGAGACAACAGACATGTAGTTTTTTGTGTATCTCCCCTTAAATTTAGGATCACATACATTCCTATTTAAGCCAAAATCAATTATTGAATTCATGATCATTGCAAATACGGGTATATATAAACAAATAAATATATACACACTTTTTTTCAAAACATTATCAAATACATGCAATAGTTGAATCAATGAAAAATTTGCAATACAACAAATGGGAGAGGCATTGTCATGAAAACACAAAATCATTGGGTACAAATCCCACAAATAATATACAAAAACGATGACAGAAATGTTGAGTCTTTCAATTTTGAGTTTTGTAGATTCTTTTATTCTTTATTTAACATAACGCAGCCAACTCGTTTCACCGATGCGAGCTTCTTCAGGGCAAAGACATCGAAACACGTATATTCAGCATTTGTAGTCCATATGGTGTATGTTCAGATCAAAAGCGGCATTTTCCCAACAAAGTATACATTTGGCCGCAAAGTACAAGTGCGCTCATTCCATATGCAAAGGTCCTCACTCACTGTCCCAGTCCCAGATCTGTATTGGGGTAAACTGGAATTTTCCCTTTACTTTGTTGCAACAAACATTTGAATGTGCATTTGACGCAATACTAGGCCATGCTACAAACACACATACACACCACACACACACACACCCCGCCCACCAATATATTGTGAAATAATAAGGGGCGTTTATGAATTCAGTTTACTTTCCTTATGTTCCTTGTGTTTGAAGTGTCAAATAATGACTAGAGCTGTGGCATGGGGGCAATGAGAAGGGGAGGGAGGGAAAGGAGGGGTGCTAGAATAGAAAAAATATTTACTTAGAGGCAAACTATCCCCACCCTAGTACATTAGCTCAGTGCCTTGAAAAACAGCTGCAGTATCATTGGAATCAAATGCACAAAGTTCCCACACAACATCCCTTCCATATCACACATCTTCTACACTCCCACACCCAGTAAAGGCAGAGCTTTTAAAAATAGAGCACATTCAGTATGTTCCATTGTTAAAGTGGAACACAAATCTTTGTTCTGTAAACTTGAGATGAACCTGCACACTCTCTTCCAAGCTGCATCCAAAAGAGTGCAAAAAGCATTTCCTGCATTCATGGATAATGGGTCCCCAAGTTGTTATATATGTTTTTCAGTTTCACAAGTAACCTAACACCAACAGGAAATACTTTGATAAGGATCTTTTGTGATACATTGAGGCACCACAAGCCAAATCATTTAAATATTAGGGCTTGAAATGTCTGTGTTGCAGGCATGAAAAGCTGCAAAATGGCCCTAAAAATGATTGAAATTGTCAGCAAAATTGCATGTTCCAACTATTCCATTGCTTTGCAATTACATGAATTTTATTTTTACATCCCACAATGCAAATTTACTTGCTTTTATGCACTTGAGATGGTCACCTCCCAAGACAAGGGTGTTGTGATTATAATGGATGGCTCATGGCCTAGGCGGGGTGGGAGAATGCCTTAGTGGCACTTACCTCGCTGAGTGCATTTGGCTATAAGTCAGTTATATGCTTTGCTGGAGGAGCTCAGTAGAGAGAGATGTCAGTGTGAGGAAGGGTTGTTCCATATATAAGAGGATTAAATGACTAATAACTTGCTACCAATTGTCTCTCCCACATTTACTGCAAAAAAGTAGTCTTATGAGTGCATAGATCTCCTGCACCGTGGTGGAAAGCTCCCAGAAAAAAAGCAAGGCAGATATTATTTTACAATAAGTGAGTAGTACTACTGTAGTATTACTAGCATACTACAAAATACAGCTTGTGAATAGCCCCTTAGTGTTTTGTGTTTAGACAGATCCATGCTAGTAGGGTTGAGATGTACTCAGTCATGAGTCATTGTTATTGTGTGCACCATGCTGGTGTTAGAAGGATGCAGTCACTGAATTTTCCTACATCTGGTTTTTTCGTGTCTTATTTATGGACAGTCCCTTACCAGAAAGGATGAGATGCAGTCACTTAATAGTTAAGAAGCAATTTCCTTGTGTCTTCCCTGCACTTTCAACAGTGCCAGTATGGTACCCCTGGCACCACATATTTGGCCCAAAGTATTGACTCATGTGAAGACTTCCTCTTGTTGCCAAATACCATAGAAATGAACGTTGTTTGTCATTTAATTTTCCAAGTTCTTGGACCAATGCTCATGATGTTTTTATCAATGATCATGAAAACAGTGATCATATTCTAATTTTTACGTATGATGTGTGATATACAGCATCGGCATGTCCAAAATACCCGTGTGATAATGTGTTTTGTATTTTTGTCTAGCCTGTAGTCCTTGGTATACCTGGTCTCAGTCCTTTTCGAAGTGTTGCTCTTTTCGAGTATGGACATGGACATGCATCTGGTCATGGTCAACAACATCAGCCAGAACCATTTATCCCAATGTGCCCTGGATTACCCTGGAAACCCAAAGCACCAAGCCCACCTTCCTTGTAGCTGACAACACTTAAAGATGGCTGCCGAGATGACACACTATTAATGACCCACCAGCTCTGGGACTTTGGAAGTCCCACAGTTTGAAGGAGATATAACATCCCAGTTTAAAAATGCTAAACAGATGATATTGATAATAAAATTCAGAGATTTTCTCAAAAATGTTTGTATTGAAATATGTTTAAAAAGTAACTAAAATACATTATATTAGTCACCCGCACTCCTTAAGACTGTAGATCTTAAAGGTTTTGTGTTGTTTGGGATAAAACATTAGCAAGTGTTGAGCTTAACAACGTCATTCTGTATCTGAAACAGCACTGAAACTATGATTTCCACAGTATGATTGTCAAAGTTAAAATTGTGTTATGTTTCCTTACTCCTGGGTGTAGGCTTGGTGGTCACGACACTCCTGATTTAATCTTTCTAAAAGGAATGGTTTCTATTACTGCTTATGAAAAGTTGTGTCATGCGTCCCCTGAGAATTTCTAAACATGCTTTGTTGCCCCACAGTAGAATGCTTGACTGCGCTGGGGAAGGGGTGAAGCCAATTGTACCCACTCCCTAATAGGTAACACTACAACCCTGCTAATCAGGCTAATAAACAAATGCTGGCTGGTGGCAGCAATCATAATTCAGGGCCAGGCCTTTTTATCGGCACTTCTCATGGGGAGACTACATGGCTCTTGCAATTTAAAATCTGCAAGGTTGATCATATATTCAACTCTTTTCGCTCCTGAATTTTTATTTTATTTATTTGAAAAATGTATATAAAGCGCGAACATGACCCTTAAGGGTATCAGAGCTCTTTACCCTTTCTTGACGCTCCCGACTTAAAACTGGCAGTCCAAGCACTAGTTATTTCTAGGCTGGAATATGGCTGTTCCACCCTCTCCCGTTTTCCCAAGATCTCTTTAGCACCCTTAAAAGCCTGCCTCAATGCAGCAGCCAGACTACTTATCGGCACAAGAAAATTTGATCACATCACTCCTCACCCAAAAGGGTTGAACTGGCTTACTCTCGAGGCCAGAATTCACCTCAAGCTGGCATGCATCACGCACAAGGCCCTACACTCAAACTCCCCTGCGTATCTTGCTCAGAAACTGGTGATATCCGGAGGAAGCAGAAACTCACGATCGGCCAGTGCCCTCCTACTCCGGCCTGCACGCTCACGGAAACAAAAAATCTATTATCAGGTGTTCACTGAGGCTGCACCAAGAATATGGAACTCCTTTTGACCCGCCATTAGAAGAATCCCCTCTCTAGCACACTTCAAGAAGGAGGCTAAGTCCTTCCTCGTGGGTGAATTCCTTAGCTAAACCCCGTCCCTCAACCACCTCAGAGACTATTGCCTTCCTCCTTCGACCTCGCCCCACCAAGAAACCGGGGATCCTCAGAGACTGTAATATTGACTATCCGTGTATGCTCTCATCGCTTTGTATGCAGTACCTCCCCTCCCTATTGAACAGTATATTCTTGTGATATCATGTCTATTGTAAGACTCTTTGACTATGTAAAGCGCTCTGATACCCTAACGGGTCAAGTTCGCACTCTATAAAACACCAAAATAAAATAAAATAAAAAATAGTAAGGAAAGAAGAAATACGTATAAGAAACAAATAGCAAAGAGGAGGACTGTACTAAGTACAGGATGTAGTAGCTCCAAGATTGGGAAAAAGACCAACTCTCGGTCCAAACTGATAAATCAACAAACAGGATGATAACAAGCAAGTAATAAACATTGGTGTATACATTGTGTCAAATCAGGACCATAGGTTAGAGTTTATAGGTTCTAGAACAGAAATGTGTTCATCAATAACACTTTGACTTCCCTTTTGAATGATGCCGTCAAGGGGTTCAGTCTGACTTCAGGTGGGAGGGAGTTCAAATTCACGAGGCAATACCTGAGTATGCTCGGTTCTACGTATTTGCAATGTAGAGTTTTTATGTTTTCAAAAATAGGGTGCTGGTGCCTCTGGAGGATCTAGAGCCACCAGATAACTTCAGTTTTTATGCAAGGTACCTCTGGGTGTGAAGGGCTTTATGGGTCATGCATGCAATTTTTAATGTATTCTTGTCTCATATGGGAGCCAGTTAAGAGATAAAAGATCTAGGGCCATATTCCAGAAGGTGCCCCGGTGGTGCAACAATCATTTGCACCCACTTTGCGTGCCCCTGGGGCACTTTGGTATTACAGAAGGAGCCACAGATGCTTGTGTGGCTCCTTCTTTAAGACCAATAGCGCTGGTGCACATAAAGCGCCAGTGCTATCTTCAGGGGCAATTCCCTAATTTGCATGGGGGGGGGGGTGCCAGGAGGTGGCACTTTGAAAAAGAAGGCTGGTGGCATTGCCTCTGTTCACACCTCGACCAAGAATAGCTCCTCTCTGCCCATTCCCCCATATCCAGTGTCCAGCTCGCATAGTAGAGGTGGAGCCCCAGTGACATCTGATTGGATGAAAGCTATTTGATGTCAATCCACCACTAACAATGAATATTGTGGTAAGTCTTCCATGGCCTTTGATGCCTCATTGCCCTGAACCAAACACCAATAAGGGAGAAAGGTACACATGGATTTGGTTGGGTGCATACACATGTTTGAGTACAGTTTAGTACCTGAATGGTTATCTCACCCTGCACTCAAATAATATAATTTCCGGGTATAAGATGGGTCCTAAAACCAGTTTTTCGGAGTGCCTTTGACGTCTTGGACAGCATAGTGGAAGGGGGCGGCCAGAACCAGGACACCAGATTTCAGCCCTTCTTGAGAGACAGAAGTAGCTTCTAGGAACCAGGAATAAGTCTGCTATTGGTGTGAGCTGAGGAGAAGGGGAGGATTGCCCGAAGCGCAGAGAACTGGCTGAAATCATTGTCAAGAATCACATAAACCTGCTGTTAAATGCTCGATACTAGAACCCGCTGCTTCCTGGCACTTGAGCTCAAGCAGAGACTGGCATAGTGCAACCTCTGCCCAGGCCAACCAAAAGGAAATGTAAAGTATTGAATACTGCTTCTTTGTGCCCCCTTCTGTGTTTTACTTGGGAGCAAGCGTACTGGGTACCCAACATCCTTGCCACAGATGTGACTATTAAACAAAGAGCTCAAGAAGATTTTGGGGTGACTCATTGCCTTTACTGTGGTTGGCTAAAGAAGTAAGATAACCATAGCCTGGCATATCAATCGTCATCTGGTGTGCAGATCACAAGCATCTCACACCATCCAGCACATTCACCTTGGCCTCCTCCAGGACCATAACCTGTGTGCAGTAAGAATCAACAGAATGCTCAGAAACATCATTCTGAGCATGGTTTGTGCAACCAGACGTATGGTTTAGAGCTATTTTAGAAAGTCAGACATAGTGGTGTTCACCACCCTCCATACACTTTATGACACACACAGAGGTTCGAGCAGTTTAAATAGCCTCAATTTCTGTACTTGGAGATTATGTTGCTTGCAAAAATACATTTTTAAATTTGCTATTCCGTCTATGTAAATAAAAGTTCTGACACTAATTACAAAATATGCAAGGAAAATATATATATGTATTTATATATTTTTCCACTAAAAAAACAAATTTTAAAGTGACGTGCATGTGAATCTATGTGTATAGGATTGCTGAACCACATGTACCATAATTCTTTCCACAAGTGAAACGCCCACTTGGACTGCTTACTTAATTGCATGAGGTGGTTGCAATTTCATGTTGAACTCTCCCACTCTGCCTGTGAGCAAGGGCGCCATGCCTGAAACGGGTAAAGCTGTGTGAAATGGATTGAAATGTCTGCTTCTGACTTCGCCACAGTCTCCATTAGAGGAACTTTGACACCTACCAGTGAGTTCTTCTCCATCTGGGGGCAACCTCACTCTTTTGTATTTTGACTGCCGGCCCAGCCGTGTGGGGAAGCACCGACGTGTGCAGGGGACCTGTGATGACCCCACACGGTGGACATCTTTCTGGGCGGGGGGTCTTGATGGAAGACATGATGATTGTGGCGTTTTGGTAGCGGGACAGTTTTAATCAACCCACTGGGGTAATGACTCTTTTTTCATGGGTTGGGTGAGAGGACTTACTCACTTGAGGAAAGGATTGCCGAACCACATGTACCATAATTCTTTGCACAAGCGGAACGCCCACTTGGACTGCTTACTTATTTGCATGAGGAGTATATTAGGTGGTTGCAATTTCATGTTGAACTCTCCCACTCTGCCTGTGAGCAAGGGCGCCATGCCCAAAAACGCGTAAGGCTGTGTGAAATGGATTGAAATGTCTGCTTCTGACTTCGCCACAGTCTCCATTAAAGGAAATTTTACACCTACTTATGAGTGCTCCTCCATCCGGGGGCAACCTCTCTCTTATATATTATATAAATAGGGACGTTATAGTTAGAAATAAGCATTTAAAAAACCTTAGAAATTCACGGAAAAAACGTCAGGTTTCCTGGACGTTATAGTTAGTTCGTCATCTCACTCATACAAAACTCGAAAAATTTGGCTATTATAGTTAGTCGAGCTAACTATAACTTGCGCTCCCGCAATGCACTGCTGATGACATCACTTATTACATCACTCATGACATGGCCAGTGACATCACTCATGACATCTCAAATGACATAATTGATGACATCATCCAGTTAGTATCTGATGCACCTCCTCACACCCTAATATAACCTATCATACACCCACTCTAAAATACAGAGTACCATTCTTGAAAGCATAGACACACCAATATCAGTTAGTACATACCCACTCACTGATTCATAGGTCTACACACACATCTACTCCCTCACCCATACAGTCACTTATGCACGAGGCTGATTTCGGCCCCGGGGAGCACATCCGATAGAACATGGCCACACATTCATATTTTTTAAATAATCTTTGTAAAGGAGGGGGCTGCACAGCCCCCCTCCTGA
The DNA here is from genome assembly GCF_964263255.1 of Lissotriton vulgaris. Classification (NCBI taxonomy): domain Eukaryota; kingdom Metazoa; phylum Chordata; class Amphibia; order Caudata; family Salamandridae; genus Lissotriton; species Lissotriton vulgaris. The sequence goes on from NW_028243144.1 coordinate 125,824, forward strand.
GGCCCTTATCAGGTCCGGGGACCCCATTCCCCGGGGCATTGCCTAGTTTAAAAAATAAATAAAAATTACATATTCGGGAGGGGGACCCCCACACTTTATTGATATTTTCCCCGGGGAGGTGGTGGTCCCTGGGGCAGTGAGGGGGGGTATGAGCCCCCCACACATAGATTTTTAAAGTAGCCCCAGGGAGGTGGCAGGCCCTGGGGCTGCAGGGGGGCTCAAGGCCCCCGCTTATAAAAAAATGAAGGAGGCGGTGCTCCATTAAAGTTTTTTTAATGCCCCGGGGAGGTGGTGGTCCCGGGGGCAAGAACCCCCCCCACGCTTAAATTAATAAATAAGCCCCACGGAGGTGGCTGTCCCCAGGGCTGCGGGGGGCCACGTGCCCCCATGCATAATTAATAAAGACTCTGGGAGGTGGCAGTCCCTGGGGCTTTCGGTGCAACACCCACATACATTTTGGCAGATTGTCCCCGGACCTGGCCGACCAGGGGGCTTATTAAAACGAAACTCTGGAGACCACGGTTAGTTTTTTTTGTATTTCGGCGGGATTCGTGCACCCATGCTTTTTTTGGCTTTGGGGTTCCCTGTGGGTCCCACTGAACAGGCTTAGGGGATCAGGGTGTTTCTACCCTGCCCCCTTCTCTTTTGTTTACTTTTTTTCTTGTGACTCAGTTCTTTGCATGGACAGTCCCTTTCCAGTAGAGTAGAGACCCACCCACTGACTAGTCATGAGCCCATATCTATGTGTCTTGTGCATGGAAATTCAAATGCATTCATTGAGAGCCTAATTCATGAAGGTAAACTTACACATTTGTGATTTGATTTTTCATTTTATCTAGCGCACGAATTCCCAAAGGCATTTTAGCGCTGCCGCACACGTAGATGGAAACTATTAACTGGATCTGCTCATTGAGTAAAAAACCAATTTAAGTTTATCTTTGTTTTGGAATTCACAAACCTGTACTTTAATAGTTTGTGAGTGGAGAGACTCCGTAGTCGGTGCGCAGAGCTCTGCACATAAAAATATACATCATGTCCATCTCTTTATGTGCGAAGTTCTCCACCCGGACTTCAGGGTCTATGCATACGTAAACTTACTATTAAAATGCAGATTTGTGAATCCTAAAACAAACGTAAATATACACCAAATATAAGTTTACCTTTGTGAATCAGGTACTTAGATCTTTATATTTCTATGATGGATATCAGGTATTTCGCATTGGTGTCTGGAGAATACAAATTTTCTGACCTGTTTTATATTTTTGTATAGGGTGCAGCATTTTCCATCGCTGGTCTCAGTCCTTTTCGAGGTGTCGGCCCAGTTAATCATGAAGATGGACATGTGACTCATCATGGGCAAGGGTATGTCCCAAAAGCTCCGACCGCAATGTGCCCCGGAGAGACCTGGAAACCTAAATCACCGAACCCACTCTACCAGTAACTAAAGACACTTGAAGATGCAGATCTTGGGTGGCTACTGAGACAACATAGGATTAATTCAAAGGCACAACCTGGGGCTTTGGAAGAAGTCACTTCCCTGGCAACTGCCTTCCAGTCAGAATGAGACAATACATCCTACTTCAAAATGTCATCCATATTACACTGATAATAAAATCCTAATGTTTTATCACTAGATGATTGCATTCAATTATTTTTTGAAAGAGAAAGCCCATTCTTTAGCGCTTAACTGATACTTACATGGTACTGGTACATTTGTAAAATTACCGTATATCAGTAAAACGCCCCAGTACCGTCCAACTAATAATGAGGGTCTCTATCTCAAAATTGCGCTGGACTGCGCAGAACCATTTAGCAGCCCTGTCTGGTCAAACATAGCTTTCTCTTCTGGAATTAGTGTCAGGGAATGTTTATTGGTAAGTTGGAGAGCAGATGCAGTAGTAGTAATGTAAGGGACCCGGAGCCTGCACATATCAATAACCATCATGCTGTCCTGCGGCTGCCAGCTCATTCACATTTGTTACCCATATTATTGACATATGTCCCTTTCCCTTGTGGTACACACACAGCTCTGATGAGCAGAACTTGTTTCTGAGGTCTTCTCTTTTCATTTAAAGGAGAACGGGTATGGGCATGACAATTTTGATGGATTCATACACCAGACTCTGGGATATGAATTGCATCAAGGTGTGTTCCCTTACTTAAGCAAATAGCGGCACACTAAGGGCCCGATTCTCAGAACTAACGTAAGACAAAATCCTAAACTTACTACTTTTGGTATTAACAGAAGGCATTTAGTAGTAGTAAAGTTAGGATTTTGTCTGGAGTCTTTCTTAAGCCTGTCTTAAGTCTGTCTTAAGTCTGTGCTAAGTTTGTCCTAAGTTTGTCTTAAGTCTATTTTAAGTCTGTCTTAAGTCTGTCTTAAGTTTGTCTTAGGTTTGTCTTAAGTCTGTCTTAAGTCTGTCTTAAGTCTGTCCTACTACTTTTGGTATTCACAGAAGGCATTTAGTAGTAGTAAAGTTAGGATTTTGTCTTAAATTTGACTTAAGACAGACTTAAACAGACTTAAGACAGTCTTAAGACAAACTTAAGACTAACTTAAGACAAACTTAGGACAGACTTAGGACAGACTTAAGACAGACTTAAGACAACAACTAAACAGGAGCAAATTATGATGCAAACATGCCTCCACAAGGATGATAGCCCACCTCATTGATAAGCAACACACACCGAACGATTGGGAACAGCTCTGGGTGTTTAAACTCCGCACCGACACTCATGGTATCAATGATGATATACCCTGGGATCTATTCTGTTCATGATCCATTTGGCCATCATCTATACGGTCATGAATCAAGCAACAGTACACAACACCCATCTAGGGCCCCAATACATAACCTCATCATTTATCTTGTTGACTTTTTCACTGAGTTATTGAAACTGTAATCAGCCAGTTAAAAACTTACAGAACCCAGATACTGTAGTGATGACTCCAGCTGATACATAATAATATGCTTTTTCTATGTCATCTGGTTTTAAACATCACCAGATTGAGTAAACTGTAAGCATCCATGTTAAGGTAGTACATCCCACATTGACTGACAAATCACTGGTGTCTGATTAATTATACACCTGATGGGGCATCTTTAATAAACATAATGAACGGTTACAAGGTACCAATAAAATACCCTGCGCACAACCCACTTCCAAACAGTACGAAGGGACTATCGTATTTTGTTTGCTCAGAAAATGTTTGCCCTATACGAAGGTTGAGAGTTATTGGAGCATTGATAAGAACATATTTGAATACTAGTTTTAATAGGGTCCTTTTATTAACATTCCATTGCCTAAACTCTGCCGTAATACCCTATGACCCAAGTTCTAGACAAGGATATCGCGGAGCCCACTTGCGTATCCTTCCAACATGGCCGCTGCACTTTTCCAACTACGGCGGCCATGTGCAATGTCCCGCGCGGTCTACTCATTTTTAGACTATTACGCGGCAGTAAACCTGAAGCCTTTAATCCTCCCCTCGCCGGAGACACGCCAAGATGCGGTCCGGCGGGGTAGAGTTATAGGCACCCAGATGCGCGTCCCCATTCTTGAAGTAAGTGTTTTCTACCTTACGGGTCCCGTTATAAAGGTTTTTGATCCCGACGCACCTTTTGTAACTCTACAAGAGCCTAAAACACACGCTTTCACAGAGAGACACCGCCCCCCTCCCCCCCGAGATCATGAAGTGCAATCACACACGCCACCAATTAAAGAATTGGATATACAGTAATCACTTTTTTATCTGTTTGTGTGATAATTGTGTCTTGTAGTTGTCACAACTTGAGCTCTGTGTTATTGTATATAATTCACGCCACACATTTTCCACCAAGTTTTAAAACCTTCTAGGCACAACCACTCGCGCTTTGGAAGCCTGCACGCACCAGTATGGAGCATACGACCCATATATGATCGCAGTATGGAAGAACAGGTTGTGTATCGATGGAGGGGGGCTGCTGTTTTTAATACATTCTCTCTATTTTTCCATTTGCAGATATACAACAAGACTTAGCTATCCTATGTATTAAAAACGCATGCTTTATTAGCAGCAGCGTTCACTTTTCCACTATTTTTTCACCAACTTTATTTTCCCATTAAGGATTCTCCAGGAGTGGCAAACACAGGGCTGGTCCCTGTGGGGTCCTGAGGAAGAGCTAGGGAAAGCTCGAAACATGTTGACCATACATTGAATTCCTTCTCAATCAAGTCATGTTTCACAGTGTCCACCCCATTTTTAGATATACCTACCTAGGAGCAGGAACAAAATAGTTTAGGCCCACTTGCAAGGTATTTGTAATTACTCTCTACCCACTCCATTACACATTGCACCACACATAGTCTTCCACAAAAAAGTGCTCCCACGTAATTCCGCAAGTCGCAGCACCCCCCAGTTCGTAGAGAGCTGGGATGGCCCCAATGATGAAGCATGTCACCATGGGGAAACCCTGGTGAGTGAGGCGACTCAAGAAAGAAATTTTTCTTTCTTCCATTCTTTTTCTTGATTGTATTGGTTAGGGGCCACTGTTCTAAGCTAGTTCTCAGAACCCAGTACCTTGGGTTTACTTTGAAGGAAATAAGAAACGCATATAGGAAACAAATAGCATAGAGGAGGACTGTACTACGCACAGGATATACTAGGTCCAAGATGGGGAAGAGACCAACTCTAGGTCCAAACTGATAACTCAACAAAGAGGATTATAACAAGCTAATAATAAACGTTGGTGTATACACTGTGTCATATCAGGCTGGAAGCTAGAGTTCATGGGTTCTAGAGCAGAAATGTGTTCCTCAATAGCACTTTGACTTCTTTTTAGAATGACGCCGTTGAGGGGTTCAGTCTGAGTTCAGGAGGTAGGGAATTCCAAATTATCGAGGCAATACCTGAGTATGCTCGGTGGTATGTTTTTTTTTTGTAGAATTTGTGAGGTTTCAAAATAGGGTACTAGTGCTTCTGGAGGATCTACGGCCACCAGATTACTCCATTTTTTGTGCAAGGTACCTTGGGGTATTGAAGTGAAGGGCTTAATAAGTCATGCAGGCAATTTTTTTTACGTATTCTTGTCTCATTTGGGAGACATTTAAGCGATTTGAGATCTGGGGCCATATTACAGAAGGTGCCCTGGGGCTCCAAACACCCACTTGTAGGCCACACACACAAATAGAATAGTTTGGTAAGAATCAGCTGTCTGTTGTTTCTTAGAAGAGAAACACAGCGACACCTATATCTAACCCGACCTAAGTGAGTGAGAAAGGCTAATGATAAAGTACCAACTATGAAATTTCTGCCTCTTGGCGCTGATCTTTATCTTCTCACCGAACACAGAGAAGAGAAGTTTGCAGAAGAATAATTCTGTTTGAAACTTAAATGGAAGAGAATTTGTCCTGCTTCATTAGGTCATGGAAAAATGTACATCTTAAGCCCTTCTTTCTAGTGGTGGATTTTCACTGTGTGAAATTCTGCCACCCACAATTTCAAGTCTCTTCTCGCTTTAGGCATTGGGTCCAATAATTATTGTATCTAGATATAAATTCTAAACTCAGAGACAACGGGCCTGTCTTTACTGCTGCAGGGGCTGCTGGCAACATCATAGCCTGGCTTCACCCGACCCTAGCAGCAGTGTGGGGTGCAGATAATGCTCTCCGCAGACAAACAAAGCCTTCCCTGATTCCCTGCCCCCCCCCACAAGCCAAACTCCATATCAACTTTTTTTCAAGGCATGGCTGCCTGCCCAGAGCAGGTGGAAAATGTGTGCAGTTTTCTCTTCAGAATCCGGGAAACCCATATAGGAAAGGCTCTCCAAATCCATGTAGTTGTTGTACATTGGGGCAAGAAAACTTGCAAATTTAGCTGAAGGACTCCCCCACTTGAGCACTAGAATGTTAGTAGTGTACCAGTGAGACCGAGTCCGCTTTTGAAACTGACCCTTGTAATTCCTTCTGCAGGACATCTTGGTGTCACTAAGAATCATGGCCTGTTGGCCAAACATTTTACTGACCAAGATGGGTCAAAACTGAGAGAAAATCCAGTGGAATGGTACAAGCACGTATAAAGATTTGTAAAGGTTTTAAAGGTTCTGTTGAAAGTTTTAGATGGTTTATTGGACATAGTAGTACCTGCAGATTTATGGACAGAAAGTAAAATCACAGTTGATTGGCCTAGGGATGACTATCCAAAAGATCCAAAAACAGGAGCACCATCAGATGATGTAACGAAGACATATCACCAAGTAATCGCGTTCTTGAAAGGGAAAATTCCTCCAAAAGAAACAGATTGGGTAAAGATAGATAGAATGACACAATAATCAAATGAATCTGTTCATGATTATTATGAATGATTGTTACAGGTGTTTAAGCAGTACAGTGGGTTTGAGAACATTGGAGACATGGATATGGTTCATTTTATGTACCGATTTGTTTACGGTTTGAAACCTGAGATTAGTCAATTGATTCAGCAACATATGCTTTGCTGGCAAAGCAAAGGCAGTGATGAAATTTTAAAATGCACCAAATATTGTGGCAATAACATTGAGGCTAATCATAAAAAGTTATAAGAGAAAATGATGTGGGCACAAGTGAAATTGACAGGACAGCAGGATAACAAGTTAAATGGTCAAATGGAAAGTCAGGGAAAAGAACAGAATCAGAGTGATAGTGTGGCAAGTGGTGGTAAACAGAAAGGACAAATGAGTAGAGAGGACGCAAAGTAAAAATTTCCATGTCATGGATGCGGAAATCTTGGACATTGGAAAAACGAGTGTCAAAATATTCAGAATAATAATGGCCCAAGTCATAATTTAAATCCACAGACGCAGATTGAGGTGTTTGTGAATCAACCACAGCAGGTAGTTAATCAGAATCGTCAGTTGTCACCTGCCCAAATGCATTTGTGACTCAGACACAGTGCAGTGCGGACACCGGATTTCAAGGAAGTGGTAAGAAAAATTCAGTGGTTTCACAATATTCTTTTCAGAACAATAATGAAGAAAATGTTTTAATGCAATAACGGTGCCTGAGGGGGGAGAAAGAGGAATGCGTACTTGGCGTATCCTTGCCAGTAGATCAGTCAGGTACATTTATTGACGGGAAAGTGGAAGGCAACAATATCACTTTTCTTTTGGATACTGGTGCTACCCGTTCTACTGTAAGAACAGCAGACATCCCAAACCTACCCCTCTTGGGAGAATCGAGCTATGTAGTTGGAGTTTCCAACCAGCAGATTAGTACCCCACTCACAAAACCTATGGAGGTACGAATTGGAACATTCAAATAGATGCATAAGTTAGTAGTTTGTGATTCTAGTCCAGTCAATTTATTAGGCAGCGGCCCTTTATGCAAGATGAATTGCACAATTTACTGCACACCGGATGGTGTTGCTATTCAGACCCCAGATGAAGATATGATATACAAAATAATGTTAGCTAAACAAGGCAAATGTATTCTCTAAAGAAAAGAATGACTTACCAGAAGAATTAAAAACTACAGCGAATCCAGAAGTATGGGACTTTACTGGAAAATAAATAGGTCTATTGGCAGATGTAGACCTAGTGAAAGTATCTGTAAAAGAAGTTGCAGTTTACCCTAACACCTGACAATACAAAATGAGTCCAGAAGTTAAAGCAGGAGTAGCTACTGAAATGAGCAGTCCTTGCAAATTTCCTATAATAGGACTTACAAAGCCTAGTGGAAAATACTGGATGGTACAAGATTTAAGAAAGATTAGTAAAATTGTAGTACCATGTTATCCTGTAGTACTGATCCAGCAGTAATTCTATGGCAGATACCTTGGAACGCTGGATTGTTTACTGTAATTGATTTATGTCAGGTCTTTATCTCAATCCCTTTACACCCTAACAGCCAGTATCTCTTTTCTTTTAAATTTGAGCACCATATTTATGTATGGGATTGAGTCCATGGCAGACCAGTCAAAGTCAAAGTCAAAGAGGTTTATTGCATAATTAATTAAAATCATTACAATTTCCACATGTCAATATTGTGATACGAAAAATGCTACTAAAAAGAAGATTGAACTCTTCCATTGTTAAAATGATTACACAATTTTAAAACAAGGTTCCTCAGGTAAGCTCCCACCGGCATTAAGAGGTCAGAATGTTTGGTACAAATTAATGCAGGGTTTACCGGTCTTAGGGATCAGGGCAGAGTTATTACACCGCTTATTTCATCATGTCCTTGTTCCACAAGACTTAGGCATTTATTCACTTCTGCCATGAATTTTATTCCCCGGCATGCTAAAATGATTGAACTCCCTCCTAGCCAGCAAGTTACCGCTTGCCTACAGGTGCGGATGTTTAACTCGTTACAGATCTGTTTCAATAATCTTCGACGTTGCACCAGGAGAGCCGGACAAACGCACAAAAAATGGGCTAATGATGTCAGGTCTTTATCTCAATCCCTTTACACCCTAACAGCCAGTATCTCTTTTCTTTTAAATTTGAGCACCATATTTATGTATGGAATTGAGTCCATGGCAGACCAGTCATGGCAAATTGTTGCTCTCACAGATGGCTTGAATGTACCATGGAGACATACATGTAGGCAGGGATGCAAAGATACGACTATTCGGAGAAAATTGGTACAATCCAAGGTTTAGGGTAGTCGCAGAGAGCCTTTGCCAGAGATGCTTAATTTGTCAGCAAAAAAATCCTGGCAGAGAAACAGTGGTAAGTTGGTGAAAAATTGGAAAAGCAGAAGGACCTTTCATCAGAAGACATGGTTGAAGACGGCTGATAGCCAGAAACCCGTCCTAGGATGCTTGATTCCGGTCCAGGGAAGGCATGGCTTGGCAGTTCGGGCTGGACTGTTCACTTGAGGCAAAGGGCCAAGACTGATTTGCATATGGCCATGTCTGAACTGGGGTGGCTTGGTGAGCAAAATAACGATGGATTAAACCCAGATCTGTGACGGGGTGAATGTTTTGCCATTGTGCAACATTCCATCTATCATCTTGTGTGTTTTGCTGTTCACCCTATGTGGGAAGGGTATGCCCAGATGTGGGTCCCGTGCTCACTAGGCCACTGGAGTCAAGTTATCCTGGGTGAAGACGGCTGATAGTCAGAAACCGGTCCTAGGATGCTTGATTCCGGTCCAGAGAAGGCATGGCTTGGCAGTTTGGGCTGGACTGTTCCCATGAGGTACAGGGCCAAGACTGATTTGCATATGGCTATGTCTGAACTGGGGTGGCTTGGTGAGCAGAATAACGATGGATTAAGCTCAGATCTGTGACTGGGGGTGACTGTTTTGCCATTGTGCAACATTCCATCCATCATCTTCTGTGTTTTGCTTTTCATCAGGTTACAGCAAGACTTCATATGATTACCACCATGTAGGGGAATGAGATACATCCCTGTAATAGTGTGTTTGTTCGCAAAGTGGGTGGAAGCATACACTACCAGGAGAAATGACGGTATGACAGTTGCAATTTATTGTTGAGGGAACTAATTCCACGTTTCGGTTTTCCAGTAATTTTGGAATCAGACAGAGGACCTCATTTTAATAATGAAATAATCTGAATAATCTGTGAAGCATACAACATAGAACAGAAACTGCACTGTGCATACCACCCAGAGGCTTCTGGAGTGGTAGAACAATTCAATGGCACAATCAAATTAAGACTGGCCAAGGTGTGTGCATCCACCTTAATGAGCTGGCCAGATGCATTGCCTCTTGTCCTAATGGGGCTCAGAAGTATCCCTGACAGAAATAAAGGTCTGAGTCCCCATGAGATTTTCATGGGAAGCACAATGAGACAAGCATATATACCAGTACATAAATTGCTGAATATATCTGATGATCTGGTATTGGATTATTGCAAAAGAGTCGCTGACCTAGTGCAATCTGTCTCTCACCAGGTTGAAGGAGACGCAGTGACCAGGTAGCCGGATCAAGCACATGATTTGAATCCAGGAGATTGGGTGGTAGTAAAGAATCACACCGAGAGTCGTGCCTAGCACCAAGGTGGAATGAACCAAGCCAAGTCATATTAGTCACCAAAACAGCAGTGAAGTGTGCAGGTTTACCAAACTGGATTCATGCCAGTCATACCAAAAGGGTGCCAGCCCCTGTTGAAGAAGGACCACAACTAACTCAAACAGTTGAGGCAGCTAAAGGTTGTGCAGTTGAAAAATCTATAGCACAAGATTCAAGGGAAACTGACAGAGAACAACCCAGCACAAGTCAGGAGGACTGGATACCAGTGGTTGATATTCCGAAAGTGTTTATCAAAACAAGGAGCAGAACCAGATTAGAGGAGTAGGAGATTAGAGAGGACCAGTTAGGTATAGAAGAACACGCTCCGGAAAAAGAAAACCAAGAAATTAGCGACCCTGAGCAGGACCAGATAGGGTCAAAAGAACAAACTCCGGTACACCAATCAGTCAAAGAAACTGAGCAGGGACACGTAGGTATAGAAGAACATGTTTAGGTCGCAGAAGATCAAGTTGTAATAAGACTTGAACAGGACCAGTTAGGAAAAGAAGAACAAGTTCGGGAAGAAGAAGAGCACAGAAGAATGAGTTCAGGCAGAAAAAGCCACACAGACAAGACCTGAACAAGGAAAGGTAGAAAGAAACTCAGAAAACGAAGGAAACCAAGTTGTGCCACAACATAACGAGAATAAGAGAGCTTGTGAAAGAGACAAAGAAGGTGAAAGTGCAGTTCAATTTAAACGGGTCAGAAAAGGTGATAATTGCGCATACGCGGGCCGCGTTCCCTCTTCCCATCGGCTGCATGTGCACGGACCGTCACGGTCACACGTCGGCAACCGCATGTGCAAGCTTCCGGGACTGCTGTGCCAGGCCCCATCCACAACCGCTGGTCCAGGACCGCCGTGCCAGGCCCAGTCCAGGACCGCGGTGCCAAGCATGTAACCCACGGCCTGCACAGCCCCATCCACAACCGCCGGTCCAGGACCGCCGTGCCAGGCCCGGTCCAGGACCGCGGTGCCAAGCATGTCACCCACGGCCTGCACAGCCCCATCCACAACCGCCGGTCCAGGACCGCCTTGCCAGGCCCGGTCCAGGACCAACGTGCCGGCCATGTCAACCACCTCCGTGCCAGGTGAGTTAACACCCAGTGGATGACATGCCTGGCACGGCGGTCCTGGACCGGGCCTGGCACGGCGGTTGTGGACGGGGCCTGGCACGGCGGACCTGGACCGGGCTGGGCCGGCCGGTGTACGGTGGATGACGAAATGTGACTGTAAGGGGGGTCATGAACTGCCATGCCCATTAACATCATCTGAAGGATGTGTTGGCCTGCACCTCCCCCGCAGAATACGTGCACCGCCATGGTGGCGCCAGTGATTGAACATTGTTGCAAAAGGAGCATTTGTCCCAGAAGCTTGCACATGCGGTTGCCGATGTGTGACCGTGACGGCCCGTGCACATGCAGACAATGGGAAGAGGGAACGCGGCCCGCGTATGCCCATTCGAAAATAGCAGAAGCAGTGCACCGCCATGGCGGCGCCAATGATTGTATATTTTCAGGCGCTGCACCGTGGTGTATAGTCTGCAGTTGCGTTATGAGAGTTGTGAGCGTGATAGCAAAACTTCATATGTCATGCTCTATTTCATGTGTGTTCATACTATGCCCATCAGTGTGCACACAATGTGCAACACATGTGCATGTCGACGTGTTGACGTCGGGTATTTCCATAAAGACGTTTCTACTTTGTCACATCTACACAGTACATCACGGCTGTCTCCCCACATTTTGCATCTGTTGTCAGTGTGTGGTTAATGTGTGGTAATAACAATGGTGGGGGTACACATGCATTCCGTGTATGTGTGTAGCATGTAGTGTCACCATGCATGTAATGTTCGTATGCTCACCTTTTTTGGTGTTGTCATTGGTGCATGATGACATGGTGTGTGTGTGTATCATTATCGTTTGTGTGCTTGCACGTGCATGTGTGTCTGTTATGAGGCTTCTACACATGTGGGTCATGACACATGTCTTGTTGGCAGTCATGTTGGCATGAGACTAAGTTGCATTGCACATGTTGACACACATCATGTTGTTAGTGGCTGCACATTGTTCATACGGCACTCCGTGTTGTTGCGACAATCAGAGATGTCACACATATGACAATTGACAACAACAATTTTCAAGTTGGTAGAGTTGGATGACATGTGATTGAGTTGCTATGCCATGCGTTGTTTGTGAATTGACTTCCATTTCATCTACTCCCACACAGGAGGGCTCCAAATGTCCTCCGTCCATACACTGTGCTGGAGGATATGGTTGACAAGGAGGTGATCAGGAAATTCCGACTGGATCGACGTCGATTGATGGAGCTTGTAGACCAATTTTTTCCTCACCTGCAGCTACGAAGGACCTATCCAGGTTCCATTACACCCACAGCAAAGGTGATGGCGGCACTACACTTCTTTGCAACTGCCACCTTTCAGTACACAGTTGGACATGCCGGGGGGATGTCACAGTCCATGTTCAGCATGGTACTTCGGGATGTTCTAAAAGCCATGATGCTGTACAAGGATGACTACATCCATTTCCCATGGCCGGCAGAGTTGGCAGCAGTCAAAGCAGACTTCTATGCACTGGGCCAGATACCACACGTAGTGGGTTCCATTGATGGCACACATATCGCTCTCATTCCACCACAGGCACGTGAGCAGGTGTATAGGAATCGGAAGCACTTCCATTCCCTCAACGTGCAGGTGGTGTGCCTGGCCGACAACATCATATACCATGTGTGTGCAAGATTTCCAGGCTCTGCACATGACTCCCACATCATGCGGAGCAGCATTGTCCCCCAACTGATGGCAAATCTGCGTCCAGAACGTGCGTGGCTTGTTGGTGAGTATGCTGTGGGGACAGTTGTGATATCTGTGTGGCATGGAGTACCCACCAATTCAGGTTGTGATATTTCTGTCTCTCATCCCCCTACATAGGCGACTCAGCGTACCCAAACAGGCCTTGGCTGCTGAGTCCCATACGTAATCCAACTACAGCGGGTGAAATGCGATACAATGATGCCCATGGAAGGACACGTAGAGTGGTTGAACGTACTTTTGGACTGCTGAAGTCTAGGTTTCGGTGCCTGGATAAGACCGGAGGGGCCCTGCCTTACTCACCAGGCAAAGTATGCAGGATCGGGATTGCCTGTTGCATGCTCCACAACCTGGCCTTGCGCAATAACATTGAACTGCTCTTGGACCCTGAAGACCAACAAGTTCCTCGGCCTCCCATCCCATCCATGTCGACTGATGAGGATAGTGGTGAGGAGGAAGGTGTGAACCAGAGGCGCCAGCTCATTGATCGCTACTTCCCTTGAATGTGAGTGACTACCTCTTGTGCCGGTTGACAATGCCTTATGTATGTTTGCTGGTGTTGTGTGGATGTGGTGTGCATCAGCTGGGTGTTGTGCTATGTGATGTTTGCATGTGTGTGTGTTTATTTCTTTGGACATGCAAGTCTCCATGATGTGTGTCCTCTCATCCAATTATTTAGTAATGAGTGTGGTTTGTGTAATGTTGCACTGCAGTGTGTTGTGATGGGTGTGATTCAGTTTGCTGACGTGTATTTGCTGTCTCTGATTTTTCCTAGGTCACTCCCACAGAGGCATGATTATGTTCGACTTGGATCAATGCACCTGGTAACATCTGTTTCTGAGACAATCATGTGAATAAACATGGAGGCAACACATCATTGAGTGTGTAAGTGCTATTTATTTACAGGTTGTGCATTGGTGCTGGTGAATATTTACAAGTAAGTGTGGGGTGAAGGAGTGTGAGTTGAAGGTCATGGCAGATGAAATGTCCGTGCTGACACCACATTGGGTGATGTCCGGCTAGTCCAGCAGACCTGTGCCAATGATTGGCTATGTGGGACAGGATAGTTGGCAGGGTGAATGGCTGGCTCAGGCAGTGTCAGAGTCATTGTCGGCCCCTCTTGGAGCGTGTGGATGGAGCATCCCCACTGCTCTCGCCCACTTCCAGCCTCGGACGGCCCCTCCATCTTGGAGCCGGAACGGATCAGCTTGTGGGGCAGGTTGCTCAGGGGCCACATCCATCGCCAGGGGCACAGGTGGCGGTGGCTAAGCTGCCCGTGGCATCTGGACACTTGGTTGAGGGGGGTGGGGGTGTTGTGGGCTATCCATTCGCTCCACATTGTTGTCTGCTGGCCCATGATGTCCACTATTTGGCAAAGGCGGCTGTCAATGGCTCGCAACATGTTTGTGTTGTCAACCGAGTCCTGGTGGGCACGATCTGCCTGTTCCTGGCCACGCTCGTAGGAAGCCTGGACCCTGGCTAGGGCTTCCAGTGACTCAGCGACAGGATGGGGTGGGTGTCCTTCCCCAGCACGACGGTGTGTGGAACTCCTGCTTGGCTGATGTGGCCTCGGCACACTCCTGTCACGCCCACTCTCCCTGCTTGGCTGTGATGTCAATGGCCCTGCGTCGTGTGGTGGGTTAGGCAGGGTTGCACAGGCAGGAGTGGTGGTACTGGTGGTGGTGGAGGTGGTGGCTGTGCAGCTCACTGTGGCCGGTGTTGCAGGAGTTACACAGGCGACGGTTGTCGGGCTGGGATTTCCTGTGAGCCAGATGGCCCTGGCTGACTGCTTGGGCCGGCTCCATCCTCCGCACCGGAGCTAGCTATGGCATCGTCCCCAGAGAGTCTTGGATGTGTGTGAGGCGAGTCTTGTGGCCGGTTGCTGGTTTCACCAGTCAGATTACGATCACCTGAGGGACAAGATTGTGCTGATCAGTACTGTGGACATTACATGTTTATTTCACAATGATAACATTTCAGTGTCCTGTCGCACACACCCCACCCACCTCTCGACACACACCACCACCACCACCCTCCCTGTGGACATGGGGGCCTGTTGGGAGTTGTAGTTGTGACCTCTCACACACCCCACCCACCACCACCGCCCTCCCTGTGGCCATGGGGGCCTGTTGGGAGTTGTAGTTGTGACCTCTCACACACCCCACCCACCACCACCGCCCTCCCTGTGGACATGGGGGCCTGTTGGGAGTTGTAGTAGTGTCCTCCCACACACCACCACCGCCCTCTCTGTGGACATAGGGGCCTGTTGGGAGTTGTAGTAGTGTCCTCCCACACACCACCACGCCCTCCCTGTGGACACGGGGCCTGTTGGGAGTTGTAGTAGTGACCTCTCACACACCCCACCCACCACCACTGCCCTCCCTGTGGACATGGGGGCCTGTTGGGAGTCGTTTACATTTTGGTGAGTATGTGGACCACATGCATGGGTTGGGGCCTGGGAGATGTGTCTTCAGAGTTATGTGAGGCAGACCCTGTCATTGTGCTGGTGGTGCTTGGTTTGTACTTACCAGCCTCTTCTCCATCCTCAATCTCTTCCAGGCTTTCTGGGTGCAGTATGCCCAACACCTTTTCCTCCCAATCAGTGTAGGGTATGGGCTCCGAGGGTGTGCCGCCGCCAGAGTGCTGTGCTCATAGATGGTTTTTGGCACGGATCCCTTTGACCCGGGTTTTCAGGTCATGCCACCGCCTCTGTATCTCGTGCTTTGTCCTTGGCACGGTCCCTGACGCATTCACCCTACTTACGATCCTGTCCCACATATGATTTTTGTGAGCCACGGTGGTCTGCTGGACTAGTGCGCCCTAATATGTGGGGTTCAACACGGATGATTTCATCTACCATTGCCTTCAACTCGGTCTCCATGAATTTTGGGTTTTTCTTGAGTGCCATGGTGTGTGGTGCTCAGGGTGTGGGTTGAGTGAGTTGGGAGGTGCAGGTGTGTGGTGTGTAGGAATGGTGTGGTGGGTGTTTGGTGGTGGGTGTGTTTGGGTGGTGGTTGTATGTCTTCAATTGGTGTGTGCTGTCGGTCGTCTTGGGCCTCTTGCTAGCAGCTATGCTGTGATGCAAAGGATTGTGGTAGTGGGTGGGAGTCATTTTATAGTCTCTGTCGTGGTCGTGTCCCAATGGTTGTTGGCAGTCAGGTACTAGGTGGGTGTGTTGACTAGTGTGCATTAGTAGGTACTTGGGGGGGTGTCATTG
Organism: Lissotriton vulgaris; assembly: GCF_964263255.1. Taxonomy (NCBI): domain Eukaryota; kingdom Metazoa; phylum Chordata; class Amphibia; order Caudata; family Salamandridae; genus Lissotriton; species Lissotriton vulgaris. The sequence continues at coordinate 141,859 of NW_028243144.1, forward strand.
TGGCTTGTGATTGGTGTTGGTGTTTCAGGTGGGTGGTAGTCCTGTTTCGTGTGTTTGCTATTTACTTCCGTGACACTTTTTGTCATTGGTTTGACGGTAGGGATGTTGTTCGTGTTGGCCTTCCGCTGAGATGCACCATTTCTCATTGCATTGTTTCTGCTGCGGCCGTGGATTGCGGTGCGTACCGGGGTACAGGCGACGTTATCCTAATCGCGGACACGGAGCCTTCGCAGGTATAGCGGTAGATGTGGCTGTTCCCCCGGTCATGTGCGTCCGCGACGGGCGGTGTTTCATCGGTTCCGTCCACGTGCGGCGGTCTCTAGTGTACTCCGTTTGCCGCGGACGGTGTTTGCTGAGGTCCATCCGCTGCGGTCGTACTTTCGTCCCATTTGTATCCTAATTGCAACGGAGGTTTATCCGCGGTGCGGTCTGGAGTAACTTGGCCGCTTCCTTGGCAGACGGAACACGTTTCCGTCCGCGATCCTAATCGGCTCCTTAACATGTTAAATACAATATAAATCTTTTTGTTAAATACATTACACAATCCTAAATACATATAACATGTTATATAACATTTTTTTAAACATTTCTATTCGTAAAAATTTTCCCTACATATCATGAAAATATTGCTAATAATTTATAATTCTTTTTAAAACATTCGACATATATTATCACATTATTATCACCTATATTTAAAATAAATGATACAACTAACCAGCTTTAATGCAGAACTCTTCACAGATCACCATTCCCACATCAACAAACAAACCAATTAACTGTAAAAAAAATTCAAACTAGCCTATAAAATGCTCCCTTTCTTAAAACATCCAATAACATGACAGATCACAAAAAATACACACTATAAAAGGAGTACATGCCTACTACCATTTGTTGCTGCTAACTCTATAGAAAGAAGAAGGCAACACTTTGACAAAATTGTTCCTGAATAATCTACATTACAAATCCAGATTGCTACCAAATTAATCAAGTAAGTTAAACTTTATTTTTAAAATACACAAGTACTAGACTAAAAGTTTTACTATATCTCCTAACTGTTTGAATTACTTTTTTTCTCTCATTCTACATTTCTTATATAGACTGCTCCTAAACACATCAAAAAAACTGCTCCTATTTCTTCACCACTAATTACTGATTGTAAGTATATGTAAATGTTCTCTAATACACCAACTGCAGTTCTTAAATACTATTTTGTAATAGCCATTCATTATTTACTCTATCGTCTTAACAGATAATCAGAAAACATCCTAATTCTACTCTACTAAATTTAAAGACTACACAAGTTAAACAAGTAAGTATATGTGTACTTTTCCTAAAAGGCCCTAAAATACTAAAGCAAATTTCTAAACACCATTTCTTGCGTATTCTATCTTCCTTACAGATATTCTAAAGACATCCTACATCTACTATACCAAAGGCAAAGACTACACATTTTAAAAATGTAAGTATATTTTTAGAATTCCTAAAAGGCCCTAAAAAGCTAAAGCTATCTTCTAAACACCATTTTATATTTATTCTATGTTCTCTACAGATATTCTGAATACATCATACATCTACTCTACCTACAGCAAACACTGCACAATTTAAACAAGTAAGTATATGTATTTACTTCCTTAAAGTCCCTACAATTATAAATGCATTTACTAACAAACTTTTATTGTTTATTCTATCTTCTCTAAAGATATTGACATTACATCCTTCATCTACTCCACCAAAGACAAACACTCAACAATTTCAACAAGTAAGTATATCTAATAATTTCCTGAAAAACACTAAAAAGCTAAAGATAATACATCTTTGTCCTAGAAAAAACGGTAATCATTTTTAAAAATTCTCTTATAATTTTTTACTTTTCCTACCAACAGGAAAACAAGAAGAACATACAATAAATAAATTGACAACACAGTTTCTGCATTTTTCATAACAAGATTTACAAACTGTAAGTATAAATACTGAAATGTAAATGTGTAAAACACAAACAGAAATATTTCACTTTCAAACATGTTTCTTTCTACTCCTAGAACAAGTAATACAAAATGACAGAAGGTGCAGAATTTGTAATGTCACAGAAAAATAAATTGTTGTTATGTTATATGGGGTATGTTTATAATCAGGAAAGACAAAATGGAAGAAAAGTATTCTGGAAATGTACCAAATACTACTCAAACAAATGCTATGGGAGGGCTACTACTGAAGAGACAAATGTATTATTTACCAGGGAACACAATCACCCCCCCCCCCCCCAATGTCACAGAGCTAGAGATAAGGGATGCTGTGGAAAGTATAAAAACTGCTAGCACACAGAGTGACAAACCTACCACACAAATCCTAAAAGAAGAACTGTTAAAAATTCCAGCCAATGCTTCAGGTCAGCTACCCTCTATTGACTCCCTTAAACACACAATAGCACGCACTAAAAGACTAACTACCACAACACAACCTAACTCTACTACCTTTGAAGAAATTGTCATTTCCCCAGAAATGAGCGTATTCTATCTTCCTTACAGATATTCTAAAGACATCCTACATCTACTATACCAAAGGCAAAGACTACACATTTTAAAAATGTAAGTATATTTTTAGAATTCCTAAAAGGCTCTAAAAAGCTAAAGCTATCTTCTAAACACCATTTTATATTTATTCTATGTTCTCTACAGATATTCTGAATACATCATACATCTACTCTACCTACAGCAAACACTGCACAATTTAAACAAGTAAGTATATGTATTTACTTCCTTAAAGTCCCTACAATTATAAATGCATTTACTAACAAACTTTTATTGTTTATTCTATCTTCTCTACAGATATTGACATTACATCCTTCATATACTCCACCAAAGACAAACACTCAACAATTTCAACAAGTAAGTATATCTAATAATTTCCTGAAAAACACTAAAAAGCTAAAGATAATACATCTTTGTCCTAGAAAAAACGGTAATCATTTTTAAATATTCGCTTATAATTTTTTACTTTTCCTACCAACAGGAAAACAAGAAGAACATACAATAAATAAATTGACAACACAGTTTCTGCATTTTTCATAACAAGATTTACAAACTGTAAGTATAAATACTGAAATGTAAATGTGTAAAACACAAACAGAAATATTTCACTTTCAAACATGTTTCTTTCTACTCCTAGAACAAGTAATACAAAATGACAGAAGGTGCAGAATTTGTAATGTCACAGAAAAATAAATTGTTGTTATGTTATATGGGGTATGTTTATAATCAGGAAACACAAAATGGAAGAAAAGTATTCTGGAAATGTACCAAATACTACTCAAACAAATGCTATGGGAGGGCTACTACTGAAGAGACAAATGTATTATTTACCAGGGAACACAATCACCCCCCCCCCCAATGTCACAGAGCTAGAGATAAGGGATGCTGTGGAAAGTATAAAAACTGCTAGCACACAGAGTGACAAACCTACCACACAAATCCTAAAAGAAGAACTGTTAAAAATTCCAGCCAATGCTTCAGGTCAGCTACCCTCTATTGACTCCCTTAAACACACAATAGCACGCACTAAAAGACTAACTACCACAACACAACCTAACTCTACTACCTTTGAAGAAATTGTCATTTCCCCAGAAATGAGCGTAACACACAGTAATGAAAAATGTATACTTTTTGACAATGAAAGCACCACCAACAGAAAAATACAACAATGCGACCAATGGATGATGGATGGGACTTTTAAACCATGTCCCAAACCATTTTATCAGCTATATTCCATACATGGATGATACCATCACTATAATATCCCTTTCATTTACTGTTTGTTACCTAACAAACAACAAAATACATGTACTGAAATATTAAATGTAATCAAAAATTAAATCAATAATTATTTTCCACAAAAATAATTATTGATTTCGAGCTAGCTATGATTAATAACATTTTGAAAACATTTCCCCACACAGCAATCCAAGGTTGCTACTATCACTTCAATCAAAGTATATGGAGAAATCTCCAGAAATCTACCTTAAGCATTCTATACTCAACTGATAGCAACTTTGCATACCAAATAAAAAAATTGATAGCACTAGCCTATGTTCCAGTTACTGATGTGGCGGAACACTATAAATTACTAATTGACAGCACATACTACAAAAATATGAAGAAAAACTGGCCCAACTACTCGACTATTTTGAAGATACTTGGGTGGGAAGGTTACATAGATCTGGGCACCGACGGCAACCAAAATTCCACATACCTTGGTGGAATGTCTATCTAAGTACATTAAACCACGAGGCAAAAACTAATAACAGTGTTGAAGGGTGGCACAATGCATTCCAAGTTACCACTAGCAGAGCCAAACCCACCTTCCAAAACCTAATAGAAGCTCTGCAAAAAGAACAAAGCTACCAAGAGCTAAGGATAGAACAATCTGTTACACAAATGGGACCTAAACTAACAACACAAACCAAACAAATGCTCAGACTACTGCAAAGCCAAGTGACACTATATCCTTCAACCAGAGGACTAGAATACCTATCACTAATAGCTAAAAGCCTACTATAAAGTATCAGACCAAAAATAACAATAGCTTATGATAATTATTTAAAAAATTGCCATTTCGAAATAATTATGAATAATACATATTTGTTTAACATATTAATAACATTTTTTGAAACATTTAGTTAACAAATATGCAATATTTATAATAACATCAAACATGCAAATGAAATAAAAATCGACATTTCCCACTCAAATAAAATAAAGTATAAATACTTACAATTTATGTAGCAGAAGAAGACAACCACATATAATCCATACAATCCCTTACAATCCATTACAAATCCAATTTCCGAAACCCTCAAAAACCCGAAAAATAGTAAAAAAGTATAAAAATCGCTCCAGGAAATCACGAAAAAAGGAGAGAGATGTTAAGATCTAACTTTTATGAGTAATACACTCTTTTCTCCCCCCAAAAAACTGCATTCTTCCATGTAATTATACTACGAAATACCGGAACCTGTAAAAAAGCATACATAAATAAACCCACCCACAGAAACTCCCAAACATTTCAAAATACCCATTACAATTGATGTAAAACATGTAAAAACACATATCCTAAGCATAAAAGAACACTAGGTCTGAAACATACACGACGCCTCCATAACAACGAATTTTTACCTAAAACATACCAAAACAACGACTACATACACACAATAACACTACACACTTCGAATATACCCTCAAGCACTACTACTCTCTATTAAATATTAGTTAAAATTGACCTTACCTTTCTCTACGCGAAGCAGCTCCCAACCGCGAGCTTCTCCAGTCCTGAATGAAGCAAAATAACCTTACGCGGTAAAACAGTAGTCCCCTTAAACCATATTAGAAACGTAAACATACTAAATACAATGTTCTAATAAAAAAATAAAATACATACCCATATTTCTAATTTCTTAAAACATTTTGTAAGACTAATTACAATTTAATTACCCTAAATATCCTTTCTTAATTAATATTAAATAATATTTTTGAATATTATTTAATATTAATATTAAAAAATTGTAAACATTGTAATAAATATATATTAAATATTTAATGTTAATTTATATTTATTATAAATAATTTTTACTTTATTTAACTGACTATAGATTTTTATTGCATTTGTAAATTAATAATATTAATAAATAATAAATAATATTTATTTTTATTATTAATATAATTTAAATCTGTCAATAGGAAATAAATACTATTACAACTATAACATTGAGTTAGTATTTGCAGAAGGTATTTTTTATTTTTTTTAAAATGTTATAATTAGTTAACTATTGTAAATTCATTTTAATAAAATATTAATTATTATTATTAATGATTCTAACCATGTATGTAAAAAATTAAAATGTAATCAGAAACATGATATCCAACTAAGTCATTATTTTACTATTTGATATAATATTATGAATAATGTTTGTTGCCAAAACAATTGTATACATATAAAAATAATTAATGTATATGTATTCTTTATTAAGAACATTGTATTTAGTATCTCTCGAATTATTTTACATTGTTTTTTGTGTCAAATCTTGAAATATATATTTACTTTCTTGTTAGTTTATAGTAATGTATATATCAAACATGTATATTTAATAATATTAATATATAATATATTAACATTATTAAATATAAATTTAACAAGCTGTTCAAAAATGTGATTATAATTTTTATTAAATATTACTACTTGTTACCCAAATATAATTATGAAAAGTGTTCATATTTTGTGTATAAATACTGTAAAAAAATATTTTTGAAAATGTACAACATTTATATAAAATAATAAATGTAATTCAATACATGCTAGTTTCCAAAGTGCTTATATGATATGTTTTTTTCTAATATTGTACTGTACATGTTATAAATATTATTTTACAATAAACATTTAAAAAACATCCATGCGTACTTCTTTTTCTAAGATTATGACACAGTTATGTTAACATTTCTGGGAAGGTGCTGGACACTGACCAATTATAATTTACTATTCCAACTCCATTCAAGCAAATATCAGGGAAGGTGCTGGACAGTGACCAATTATAATTTACTATTCCAACTCCAGTCAGGCAGATATCAGGGAAGGTGCTGGACACTGACCACTTATAATTTACTATTCAAACTCCAATCAAGCAAATATCAGGGAAGGTGGTGGACACAGACCAATTATAATTTACTATTCCAACTCCAGTCAACCAAATCTCAGGGAAGGTGTAGGACACTGACCAATTATAATTTACTATTCCAACACCAGCCAAGCAAATATCATGGAAGGTGCTGGACACTGACCAATTATAATTTACTATTCCAACTCTGTCAGGCAAATATCAGGGAAGGTGCTGGACACTGACCAATTATAATTTACTATTCCAACCCCAGTCAAGCAAATATCAGGGAAGGTGTTGGACACTGACCAATTATAATTTACTATTCCAACACCAGCCAAGCAAATATCAGGGAAGGTGATGGACACTGACCAATTATAATTTACTATTCCAACTCAAGCCAAGCAAATATCAGGGAAGGTGCTGGACACTGACCAATAATAATTTTCTATTCCAACTCCAGTCAAGCAAATATCAGGGAAGATACTGGACACTGACCAATTATAATTTACTATTCCAACTCCAGTCAAGCAAATATCAATGAAGGTGCTGGACACTGACCAATTATAATTTACTATTCCAACTCCAGTCAAGCAAATATCAATGAAGGTGCTGTACACTGACCAATTATAATTTACTATTCCAACTCAAGTCAAGCAAATATCAGGGAAGATACTGGACACTGACCAATTATAATTTACTATTCCAACTCCAGTCAAGCAAATATCAATGAAGGTGCTGGACACTGACCAATTATAATTTACTATTCCAACTCCAGTCAAGCAAATATCAATGAAGGTGCTGTACACTGACCAATTATAATTTACTATTCCAACTCCAGTCAAGCAAATATCAGGGAAGGTGCTGGATACTGACCTATTATAATTTACTATTCCAAATCCAGTCAAGCAAATATCAGGGAAGGTGCTGGACACTAACCAATTTTAATTCTGTATTCCAACTCCAGTCAGGCATATATCAAGGTAGGTGTTGGACACTGATCCTATATAAATGTTTGTGTAATGATTTATAAATCATTTATTTGTATATATATATGTATATATATATATATATATATATATATATATATATATATATATATATAATATAAATGTATATATTTATTTAAACATTTTAATGTTGATGTTTTTAATTTACTATACATTTTATTTATTAAATCTTAATGATTTTAAAGTATAGTACACTTTTATAAATATTAAGAATTAAAAATCTTAATTTTTTATATTTTATTTATCATAATAAATATTAAATAATTATAATTTGTTTTTTTATTCATTTTTGATGTACAAAATTTTAAAATTATAACAATTATTATAATATATTTTTATATGTTTCTAAATTTCAAAAAATAATATTAATGTATACATTTTTAGGTATATTTATACATTAAATTTTTAAATTTTTTAAACATTTTTAAAAATATTTTAATCTTTTAATTTCTTTTTAATTTATAAAATAATATATAAATATTTATATTTTATTAATTTATTATTACATTAAATATATATTTTTTTGTTTTCTTTGTTTTTTAAAACAAATTTTGTTTTGAATTCTATTTTTACCAATATAATTATGTATTATTTTTCATATTTAGTGTAATATTTGTAAACAAAAATCTAAATTTAAAAATCATATATTTTTTTAAATTATTTATAAATATTATTTAAATATTCTATATTTTTCGTTCATATTTTTAAATTACTCCCCACCCTTATCCCCTATTAACCCAACATCCCGCTCCTAAACATTAACAAAAATTTCTATATTTGTATATTTAATTAATTTATAATTTTTTTGGTGCAAATATCTAAATATTTACACAATACTATATATTTTGATATATTTTTTTTAAATTACTCCCCACCCTTATCCCCTATTAACCCAACATCCCGCTCCTAAACATGAACATAAATTTCTATATTTATATAAATAATATTTAATTTTTTTTATAGTATTTACTTTTTATCTCTACTTTTTCGATATTTATTCCTATTTCAAAAAAACGATATTAATGCTACTTGATATTTTTGACACAATATTTTTATACTCAATATTTTTTTACCATTATATAATACGATATTTCATCAATATTCTTACTTTCGATATTTACCTCTACTCGATATTTTTTACACAATATTTTGTCCACTCGATATTTTGGTTTCGAGATTATGAATAGTTACCCAGGGGTAATAAGCGCTATGTAAATACAAACTTTTTTTCTCCTCTATCCTTTTGCTATCATTCCAAATCCAAATAACTGACTAACCTATCCACCACTTAAAATGTACTTGCATGTTTCACTATACTAATTCAACACTAACCCTCTATGGGTCCCGGAGTGGCGTGCTACTTGCCGAAAAAGCGCTTTGACGCCTCGTCAGGGGTAGTAAGCACTATATAAATGCAATTACAATACAATACAATACAATGAGAGGTGTATGAACAAAAATAATGTTAAGTAAAACTAGTTACAGGATATGTAATGA